>NW_004955518.1:297760-323212 GCF_000276665.1 Chinchilla lanigera | reverse complement strand
TCTTTAATTTCTTCTGTGGCCCATTGGTTGTTCAGGAGGTTGTTATTTAATTTCCAAATGTTTATGGAGTTTTTGGAGTTCCTTTTGTCATTAATTTCCAATTTCATTGCACTGTGATCAGATAATATGCACGGGATAATTTCAATTCTTTTGCATTTCTGAAGGTATGTTGTATGGGCTAAGATGTGGTCTATTTTAGAGAATGACCCATGTATCGCTGAGAAAAATGTTTATTATGCTGTTGTGGGTTGGAATACTCTGTAGACATCTACTAAGTCCATTTGTTCACAGCTTTTGTTCAGATCTGTTATTTCCTTGCTGATTTTTTGTCCAGTTGACCTATCTCTTTGTGTCAATGGGGTGTTCAGGTTCTATCTTCAGCTTCATTCAAGTGGTTTTGGTAGATTTCAGTGGCATCTCTGTTTTCCTAGAAGTCTCTTCGAATCTGGTTCATGAGTTCTAAGTCTTTTCTATATTTTTCATTGAATGCTTCTGACTCTTGCCTTTGTTTTTCTATTTTCTTATATATTTCTTCTTCTGACTTTTTGAGCATTTCCTTCATTATTGTTGTCATTACACTTTTTCCCTGAGAGATTATTTCTGATCTCATCTCTTCTATGGCTTCATGGCATTGTTTCTTTACTTTCATTGCAATCATTTCAGCTATTTCAGGTGTGTATTTACCAAGTTCTCCTATGTCGATGTCTCCTGGCCTTGTTCTGATTGGGGTGGAGTTCTGGGATTGTGTTTTAATCTTTTGTTTTGGCATGTTTGCTGCCAGATGCAGAAAGCTCAGTTTCCCTCTTCAGTAGCTGCTCAGCCAAGACCAATAGTGTCCCTAGTTTTCCTGTCATTCAGGATTGCCCCTGAGTGACCTCTGAGTAGCGCTACTTAGTCTCGGGTTTTCCGGCAGTTTTTGATTTGTATCTAGTTATCCCTGTTCTCAGACACGGGCACTTATGTCAGTTGATGGCCGACCCTCTGATCCAGCTTCCCCTTACAGTTCAGGGCAAGTGCACAACCTGACTCAGGTTGCACTGGTGTGACAATCCTGGTCCAGTGGACCTATGTCCCCAGGCAGTTCAGGGTACAGGCATAATTCAGACACAAACTGCAGTGTCTACAGTTTGTGAACCACCTGAATCTATGTCTCCAGTCAGTTCAGGACTCCTACAGGAAGCAGATGCAGCCCAGATGGGTAGCAGTCACAGACTTCCCCAGCCTTCGACTCGCTAGAGGGTCTGGACAAAGGCAAAGAACAGACTTGAATCCACGGGCCCTGCAGCTCCTGGAGTACTCGCTTTCTTGGCACTGGGCTCAGAGAGTCTGCTCATCTCCCTACTTCCATCCCGCCTCTGTACAGTAAATTCTCCTCCAGCTGCTGGATGGTCTTCTTACACACAGTGTAAGTTTCCCGGTCAAAACATGTCAGTGCTTGCAGTTGCCCAAGTGCTAGACCTGACCCGGCAATCTGACCCACTGTCAGTCTTAAATTTATCCCCTACTCCAGCCAGTACAGCAACCCCACTCCCACCCTGAGCCAGTTTACTCCCCTCCGAGGGTCTCGCCTGAGTTCATCTCTCTCATAGAGGTCCTTCCCACACACCATATTTCCTATCACTCCATCCTCATTCTTTAGGCCTTAGTTCAAGCATCATGTAGAATTAACTGGAATCATAGTGAAGTATTAAAATGTATGTTAAAATGTTAGCAATTCTTTCTGGTGAAAGAGATTCTAGATGGTTTTTATTTTCTTTTTCATGTGACATATTTTTGAGGCTACTACAATAGAACTACATTACACTTACTTTAAAAGGGCTCTTTTGGTCACTTCCTAGTCCACAGGGTGCTGTTACAATCTGTGGTCCCACAGTTCTATGCTGTGGGGTGTTACAGACACAGTGCCTAGCTGGAGGTTTACTTTGTGTTCCTGCTCCTTAACTTTCAGCGGGAGCCATCAACTCTCCATTTCCAGATGCTCTTTCACTGCCTTTTGCGCCCCCAAAACACTCACCCTGTGCTCAGAAAGCACTCACTGGAGTGTTCCATTCCAAACCTCCCTGTCATTTGTTGCAGTCCCAGTTTATTTTTCTAGACTCAGCTCAAGATATCACCTCTAGATGGAGCTTCACATCCCAGTAGGATGAGTTCCTTTAGCCTTCATATTCCTGTGACTCTAGATTCTTATTAGCTCATTGCCTTGGGGTTTATCCCTGAACAAATTCTCTGTCCAATGGGGCAGGAGCAAAACCCAGATGAGTACTCAGCAGAGAGAACTCAACTGATAGCTGCTGAATGAATAAATGAACTGTATTAGAAGGGAGGAAATAGGTCCTGGAGTATAGCTCAGTGGC
This sequence comes from Chinchilla lanigera, assembly GCF_000276665.1. Taxonomy (NCBI): domain Eukaryota; kingdom Metazoa; phylum Chordata; class Mammalia; order Rodentia; family Chinchillidae; genus Chinchilla; species Chinchilla lanigera. The sequence continues at coordinate 320,858 of NW_004955518.1, read as the reverse complement.
TTAAGCACTTACCTGGCAAGCCTGAGGTCATGAGTTCAATTTCCCGTATAAAAAAAAAAGAAGCGAGAAAATAAAGACAAGAGATTAATTTTATAAAGTTGCACACTTTATTTTCTTTTTAATTTGTGAAATATTTCTGTACAAAATAAAACTGTTGAAATAACAGTAGGAAAAAAATAACAAGGTGAAAGCATGGAAAAAACTCAGATTACAAATGGTTAGCCAGGACCAACAGCCAGGCTTCCATACTTCAAGCGAAGTACTTTCTCACAGGACCATACTCTTACCAAAAGTGGGTCCATGCAGTCTATGTGAACTGGCAGAGATTTAGTTCTTATTGATTGTTTAGGTGACTTTGTTCTTTGGCGCTGAACCAGAATGCACTTGGGGCAGTGTGCTTTTACACTAATATTTTGCTACAGTTAGGGCTGTGAGCCTATGGCCTCCATCCAATGAACCCCCTCACTTACCATAATTGCACAATGAAGCAAATGCCATGTGCAAACAAAAGGGCTAAAACAGAGAAAGTGGACTTAGAACTTACAGCCACACCCTGTGACGGTGTTTTGAGCACACAAACCAACACATTTATCCAGTGGCCACTTGGCTCCCAGAAAGCAGCTCCCCGACACAACTTGGCAGTACTCTCTGGGACTGTGCTCATTCCTGGTGGCACCAGGCAGGGTGCCAGGCATCACTCTCTGCATTCGAGACAGAAGGGCAAGGTGCCCAAGGCTAAGAAACAAAAACATCTGCCAGAGTCACTGAGTTGTTGGTTGCCTGAGTTCACCCACAGAGAACAGGGAGAGTGAACTGCCAGGACATTTCCAGGATGTGTCCCTGTCCCTGCCCCTGTGAGGAACACTGCATACTCCAGAACCCAAGCCCAGAGGTCAGCCAACATAGAAACAAATACAAACACCTCCCATCACCATCAGCAAGTGGATGAATGCCTAGGACAGAAGCCAGCACACATATACGCTCTCATGCTAAGATATCAGACACCAGCTTGAGCCTTTGCTAGATAAGAAGCACTTGACCTGAATGTAAAGAAAATATCTATCACAATCTTTTTCCTTTCTCTTTTTCTTTTGTCTTTCTTTTCTTTTTTTTTCTTTTGCATTTTTGATAAGACACCAAACAATAAATTGTGCATTTTCCCCCAGAAAGTCCTGGCTCTGGGGATGGAGTCTTTCTTATTTTGTTGATTTCTATGATCTTAGACCAATTCAAGGACATAAAACTCCCATGAGTGGCAGCAAGCTTTTGGGCAGTGATACTCCCTCTCTCCTTTTTAGCAGTCACTGATACACCAGAAGGAGGAGGCAGAGCCAGTGTCCGCTAAAGCAAATGAGCTCACTTTACCAAAAGGAGTTCAAAATTCAGAATCAAATTCCTTACATGAGCTATTCAAAAGTGTCCCTAGTCACTCGGCATTTTTTGATACACATCTCATTTTTAAGTCCTAACTTACACCTATTTCACAAAATGCCTATGACTATGTGATCTGTAGAAATAATGAGATTATTTGGAGGGTAAAACCAATGACCATCCTATTTCCAAAGCATCCCACTTGCTACTCAGCCACTGAATAATTATACAGTGATCCTACCTGAGTCATTTATGTCACATTGGAAAGTCTAAATTCATTTATTTATCCAATAAAAGATACTTAACTGCTCATTGTACCTTGGGCGCTGTGCCTGGCAATAGAGTTACATAACGCTGAGTATGAATGACAGCTCCTCCCTCAGGAAATGTTACAAGCTTAATGGAAAATTCTTCATCAGATCAATGAGGTCTCAATGTGAGGCAAATGTGGAAATTTTCCTTTGTGAAGTCTAAAGAGGCCAGAAGAGAAGTCACAACCATTCTGATTGAGTGTTTGCCTCAGAGAACTTGGGGCAAGGGTGATCTGAATAACATACGTCTTCAGTAGTTTTTCTATTTTTAATCACTCACATTTAGTCAGGTTATAAATTCTTGAAGATTCAAATGCTTAGTCATCATAATGCAATGGCATGGCTTTACTCATGGGATGATAAAAAGTTGTAATGCTACCCAAAGGAACAGTACCATATGCAAATAGTACCCCTGAAATAAGAAACCAAATCTAGATCAGAAGCCTGAAGCAGGTTGTAGCTAATAAAGTTAGGGGCTGCACATATAATACTAGAACTGTGCTGTGTAACTATAATGGTAACCCAAACTGGGATTTAATTTTGATCAGTATAACATATCTTAAGTGTTCTCCAGCTCACCCTCCTCAGTATGATCTCTATTTTATGCTACTTGGCAAATCTTTTTCTCTTGTGCTTTCATCTGTATAATTCAGAATGTATTTTCCAAATGGACATTTGACTGAATTGTTTGGTTGACTAGCATAATAAGATAATAGAAATGTATTCTGCAAATCTATGCCTCGCCTATGGAGACATTCCACTCAGCTGTACTGAGTTTCACAAGAAGCTAGCTCTTGGGTTAAGAAAACATATAGCCAAACATACAATGACATCAAGCTTTTTCCCTGACGCTAGCTGGGTGTTTGATGTGGTGACACTCTGAGGCCATGTGATGCCAATTTCAGTTGCATGATTCACATTGTTAATCTTTGGAAATGCTGAATGTAAATGAATGCTCCTAAATTCTAGCCAGCTGTACAAGAAACACTATTGGGTAAATAGTCTCTTCCCTGCCATTGTCTTCTGACTTTAAAAATTCCAAAAGTTACTCAATGCAGACCGTTCTATAGTTCATTAATCAACTACTATCACACTTTTAAATGAGCTTTAACTCTTTTGCTACTCATGAACCTAATTCACATTTATCCTATCATTACAAACAGATGCTTAACAGAAAGCAGTTATCAGAAGCAATGGCTTCAAGGTTTAGAGGCCAACCAAGCTCCATTTGTGTTAGCATCTCATCATCAAGAAAGAAGAAATCCTTTGTGTCCATTATGACTTAAACATGAAAGTTCTTAAACTCTTTGTTCATGTGACTGTGTACCTGGTGTTTGAAAAAATGGACTGGCAACATCTTAAACTTATTTCTTGTCCTTTCAGAATGAACCAGAAGAGCCCCTATATTTCCAGTGCTGAGTAGATTTTCAATGACCTATGTCACACCTGATAACATGGTGTGGTTTTCAAATCATGTTCATAGATTTGATAATATCTATTTTAAATTTTAATTTCAGTACCACAGAAAAATTAATAGCTGTGCACCATGTAACCAGTAAGAATGTTCAATGATTCCTTTTGACAAGGATAGTGACAGCAGTCAAAAGTTGATAGCAATATTGTACTTCTGAGAGTCATCTTTGGTTTCATTCTCTATTAACTATAAAGAATAAATAATTTACCCAAATTAGGTCTTTATTATATTTTTCCACATACCTGTCATTCTCAAAATTCCAATCAACTTGATCCTTAATTTTTCCTACTTTGAGATGTCTGTAATACAGTCTTTATAGAAAGTATCCATTCTAAGAATTCAGTGAATTTAGAATATCATCAAAACTGCATATCTAAATAGCCACCTGACATTGACTGTCTCCTCTTTGTCAGCCACCATGTTTACTGTTTTATGGGTTAGACTATTTAACTTCACCCCACCCCTATTATTCTGTACATTGCACTATTTTATTGTCATTGTGCTATATCAATCTATTATTTTTCTCATTTCTTAGATGATGTGACTGGATCACAGAGATTTAATAAGCTCTCCATAGTCAGACAGTAAGTAAGTAAGAGTGAGGGCTGAAAGTCATGCTGAAGTGACTGTGAGATGTTCACACACTCGACCTCTGCCCTTATGAACCCTCAGGAGCTCTTTTAGTGCCTTCCCATTTCTTCTGATGCAAGGATACAATGTTACTCTGCTTCATCTGTTTCACATTGGCCTGTTGATTGGGATGTGATAGAACAGAGGCTGATGCTCATTTGACAAATGACACCTTTCAATCAGGAAAAATGAGTTAGTGCTGCTGCCATGGCAACTGACCAATATTTCCTGATGGTTAAGAAACTTCTGGGGCAAGAGACAGAGGTGTGGTTTTCAAATCATGTTCATAGATTTGATAATATCTATTTTAAATTTTAATTTCAGTACCACAGAAAAATTAATAGCTGTGCACCATGTAACCAGTAAGAATGTTCAATGATTCCTTTTGACAAGGAATATTACCTGTTACCACTAGGTAACAGTCTTGCTTAAAATGGAGCAGAAATTTTCAGTCATAAATTTCTAGCTGTCCTAATCACAGAGATTATTTTCAATATGTTTAATATTTTAATGTATTCTGAATTTGATTACATGCCTAGTGGAGAATCTAGGTAAAATCTAGAGTCCTAAGATAAAATAGCCGAGAATTAAGATGAGGATGTGAATATCAGACATGTGTAAAAAGATAGTGAATGTATTTGGAGGAATAAGATCCTAAAAAAATCTTTTAGTCAAGAGTCTTCCAATTACAGTAACAAGTACACAACCTGAATGAGCTTCAGGGGACTAAAAAAGAAACAACAATAACAAAACTTTATTGGCTTATTTAACTAAAATGTCAAAGTGATAAATCTCATTTGTCCAAATCAGGATGTTCACACATTATCCATAGGAATCTGTTTCTCTTTACTTCCAAAATCTGCTTTCCTTTCTATTAGCTTCCTTCTCAAATTGGTTTTTTGTGGTAATCCAGATGATCTTTAGCAACTTCAGGCTTCCATTCTATCAGCATTACACATATAACAGAAAAAAAGCTCATCTTTCTTAAGAGCTTCTTCAAAAATCTCAGGACTAGTTCCCATTGGCTCACTTGAGTCACATGTTTATTTCAGACCCACAACTCACCAATCACTGTGGGATTAAAGGAGTTATCTCACTCTAAGTCTGATCAGATAACCACTTCAAAAATCATAGGGGAGTATGGAAAAAGGGATATCACTATAGGAAAATTAGGCTGTGATTATGAAAGAAAGAAAAAGAAAGAAAGAAAGAAAGAAAGAAAGAAAGAAAGAAAGAAAGAAAGAAAGAAACAGCGTTTTGAAGACAAACACAACAGATTCCAGAGTCAAAAAGAATCATATTAAAATGCAAGGGCTTCTATGAAGAACTTTATTAACTATCTGGGACATTAAAATTGAGGGAAAGGAAAAGGTAAGAAGGTCTATAAAGAAAGGTTAAAGCTTACCGAGGAGAAAATTTGCCAACCACAAATTCACTTGGTGCCAATCCAGGCAATAATCTTTGTATCTGATGGCTATACCTATACATTTATATCTACAAATATACCTATTTGATTACCCCTATAGCTATTTTAGTAAAAAATGATACTACACATGCTCATTTTAGGAAATTTGGAAGACACAGATGAAAAAGTATAAAATTCAGCTATTTATCTCCAAATGTATAACCTCAGTCTTATCTTATGAAAAACACCAGACAAATTCCAGTACTGGGGAATACCTGACTAGTACTTCTCAAAGCTACTAAGGTCAACAAAACCAGAAATATCTGAAAAACTGTTACAGTCAAGAGAAGCCTAAGGAGACATGATGACTGAATGGAAATGGTATCCTGAAAGGGGTTCTGGAACAGAAAAAGAATATTATGTAAAACAAGTATGAACTTTGGTATATTAATATTGGTAACTTAGTTGTAACCAATGTACTCAAACCAATGCAAGATGGTAATAGTAGAGGACAATGGGAGGAAGATATAAGCAAACTCCCTGTTCAGTCTTCTCAATTTCGTAAATTTAAATCTGCTTTAAAAAATAAAATCTATTTAAATTTTATTTTAAAAATTCAGCTATAATCTCACTATGCATAGTGAACATGTTAATATATTGATATCTATATTTTTAAATGTTTTGTCTATGCATAAATTTTCCTTTGTCAAAAGTAAATTTAGTATTTTGGATTATGATTCATTGTTCTTAACAATAAATTATAAACATTGTCAGAATCAACAAATTTTCTCCAGCCATATTTTAATGGCTGTTTATGCATATGACTGAATTTATTTAACCATTCCCTCATAAAATACTGTACTTAGTTTCTTCCTATCTCTTCATACTAATAATGTTGTTTAAAGTTTTGTTCACTGCCTCATTGTTTTGTTTTACAAAATGGGATCATATATCTGTTGAAGTCACTTACAATAATATAAATACCTCTTTAAGTCTAAGAACATGAACTGTACGAAAAATGAAGGTAGAAAATGAACTACAAGAAAATTGAAATTTAAATTCTTGCATTTAGTGGTTAACAATATTCAAAGTGTAAGTTGGGATTTTGTAAAACCCTTAAAGAACATAGACTTACATAATGAATTAAATATAGATTGAAAGAATAATTTACATTAAATAACCCACAACCAGAATTCTCCATTAATTACTATAAACACTTAATTAGCAATCCCTCCGTACTAAAAGATATAGCTAAGGGCAAGTTCTTTGTCTTGGCTCTGGTTCTCTGTTGATTTATTTAGGGGGTCACCTACTGGTTCCTGTTAAACTCCATATGGGCTTATAAAACACACTAAACATCATTAGATTATATTAGAATTTGCCTGCAAGTCATATAGAATCCCAGGCCTATCTGTGATTATCAAAAAGTTGCTTTTATTTTTAAAGTGCACATTTTTTTCCTTGGTTCTAACCATGTCTATTTTTAGTTGCTTCTTCCTTGGTTCTAACCATGCTATTTCCTTGGTCCTAACCACATCTGTTACTTGCAACTTTAAAGATCCCTGCTATATAATGAGATAACTATGTAGCATACTGACTGTGACACATAACAGTTATTCAATATGTCTTATTGGTTGCTATGATTTATACAAATGTTGGAAACATTTGCTTATATGAGTCTGCAGAATGACTGCTGTAAAATGCCTTGTGATAGGAAAACAGATTTTAAACCTCCCCATAGCTTTTGTCAAGAAAGGATCATTTTCTAATCTGCAGAGTTCCTGAAAGACCTTCATCCCCTCCATTTTATAGAGTTATTTACTCTTTATGTATTCCCTCTTCTTGCAATGTCCCTAACAGCTATAATTATAGTTATAAAGTAAACTTGTTTCTCCCCAACCCCATCTTGCGGAATACTAATCATAATAACATGTATACGTATATTTGCACATCTTATGAGTAAAACTAGATTTCAGGCAGACAGAAGTACAAGGAATGTTACACAAATCATAATTCAGCTGTGCCTTCATTACCCCATTTATAGACTGGAATAACAAAGTGTTTGTGATGCTTTTGTTTACATAACAATTTTGGAAATACCAAAAAAAAAAAAAAACCAGTAATTATTTCTTGATGCATAAAAAGCCTTCAGAAAGAAGTGTGAAACTATGTGAACCTCACTTATTAACATAGTGTGGTTTTGTTACTATGATATTTAGATACCAGCTCTTTTTCTGCATACAAAAAGAGCTCTGTCTACATGGTTTGACCTGAGTTTCTCAACTCTGAATTTCTAATTATTTTAAAAAGTTGTTTATGGTTGCATTTCATATTTATTTGTGACCCACCTCTCCTCAGCCATGTCAGCTCTACACCCACTCTGAAGTGTTACACTGCAGTTACATGGCCATCTTTGTGTTTTGGAGACTCCTCTCTCTGGTTTATTAGTTACTTCAATGGCTGGCCCTATCTAGCTTTCCCTTTTGTTTCTAATCATGCTCAGTTCTCTTTGTGATCCATTTCATACAAATAACCACTCAAGTTTTGCAGTCTTCTGATTTGCATCTTATTGGACCACAGGACAAAGACCATCAGACCCATCTAATCTGTTCCCTTGTTAGGTGTTCACAGTGGAGGAACAACTCCTCCCCATGATGTTAAACATTCCTGGAAATATTGTCATAGAATTTTTCAAGCAAGCCTCACACAGACAACTTCTTCCTACCAAAAGGAGACAATGGGCAAGAAAGTAGATATCTATGACAAAGGATTAGGACGTTTAGGTAATAAGGGCTGCTTTCTAGGCTTCAGAATATAAGCCATTATGTCCATTATTTTGTAATCTGACCTAACATTGTATTTCATGAAAATCCAGTAAAAGAACAGACTCCTCATTTGACCGATCTTCTCACTAAGAATGCAATTAAGTTACTATCTCACCCCAATAGTCAGATTTTCCCTGCTTTACCTTACCCCACCTATATAATGCTCCTGCCAATGTATTGACTGAATGTACTAGTATATAATTATCTTTGTTTTATACATACAAAAGTCATTAGAACTTATTTTCTTTGGAACATTTTTGAAAGCAACTTGAATCTGTCTTTCCATAACCAGGTCACTCATATTTGGCTCAAAATAAACTCCCTTTTTATTTTCCTTTAAAACAGAGTTGTTAATTTGTGTTAACCCAACATAGTCCTTGGAGGAACCAGGGAGAGGCAGGCTTGCCTGCTCTAGTGCCCCTCCTACCAAGGGATTCCCAGAGCAAAGTGCAGAAGGAGGCAAAGTCCTCTTGGGGCTGCTTGGGCATCCCAAGGCTATTTAAACTCTCTTTGCCTCCAGATTGATTGCTCTTATTGGAAAAAATTCATCTTTCCCATATTCTAGTCCTGTAGGGTTTCCCCTAGCCTAATATATGCTAAGTGTAAGTGACAAGGAATGTGTCTTCCTACTTATGTAAAACAACTAGACTTTAACAAAAAACCTCTGGAGATAATGTAACCCTAAGGAAAGCCCCTAAATGAGCAGTATTCCAACACTAAACATACTGTTGAAGAATAAGCATTTGAGGAGCATTTAGCTTTCAGTAATTCAGAAATTGTAAAATGTAAGCAGTTCTTTATTCTTCTTGACATGGGGTCTGACCTCAAGTCATATTCATCCTAGTAAGACCTGTCATCAGTTGCAAGTGAAAAGAAATAGGAGTGTGTCGATCTCATACACATTAACCTGAAGGGAGAAACAATCAAGTACAGAATTAATTTTGCTGTTCAGCCTGGGAGGGGAAAAGGGAATTAACATTTATTAAAACTTAACTATGGGCTTACCATGTTGCTGGGAACTTCATATTCACTACTGAATTAATCTCAAAAATAGCTGCCATCTTAAGACCACTTTTTGTGTCACATCCTGGACTGATTTTTAAATATATTACTCATTTGAAAAAATGCAAATTAAAACAACACTGAGATTCCATCTCACTTCAGAAGTTACCACCCCAGAAATTCCATCTCACCCCAGTTATTATCAAGAAATCAAGCAATAAGAAATGCTAGCATGGCTGTGGGGAAAAAGGAACTCTTCTCCACTGCTGGTGGGAGTATAGACTGGTGCAACCTCTGTGGAAATCAGTGTGGAGATTCCTCAGAAAAACTGATTGGAGGTCCCATTTGACTCGGCTATTCCCCTTCTGGGTATCTTCCTAGAAAATTAAAAACATACCACAGCAATACATGTGCACCCATGTTTATTGCAGCACAATCTGCAACAGATAAATCCTGGAAATAACCCAATACCCATCAACTGAGGAATGGATAAAAAAGATGTGGTCTTTTTGTATAATGGCGTACTACTCAAGTATAAAGAAAGATAAACTGGAGACTTTTATGGGTAAATGGATGCAACTCAAGACCATACTCATAAGTGAAATAAACCAGATGCACATGTCCAAACGTCATATTTTCCTCCCTAATGTAAGAAAGCTGAAAGAGTAAATAAAATACAAAATGTACAATAGATATTGTAAAATAGGAAGAAACTGTTCAAAAGGAAAGAGAAACTGGGATGTGGGAATGGAGAAAAGAAGAAAGGGAAAAGAAAAAAAAATTGCATATATATATATATATATATGGCGGTTAAGACAGTTATACTATTAATTTCCCTTAGTTCACTGAAAAGAAAGGTTTGTGCTAATATTAATAGACAATTAAATGCCTATATCTTGTACTCTGAGTAACTAATTTAGAGATAATAATATGCAATGTATTAGCCATTGTTATCCTCCTATTATCTTGTTTTGAAAGTTTTATTTTTTTGTCTTTGAAATTAAAAAAAATAAATAAATATATTACTCAATTGAATCCTCATAGCAATCCTATAAATAAGTATTATTATCTCCTATTTTACCAGCTAAAAGTAAAGTCAACTTGCCTGGTACTTCAGTCAAATAATTAATAGTGGAAGAGGAGTCAAACTCTGATCTAACGCCAACAGCAGCACTCTTCAAAGTGTGTTGAAAAATAGCTATTACTATCTCATTTCTCAGAAGAAGAAACTAAGACAGAGAAGTTAAGTAATTTGCTCTGTCACAGAGCCAATCAAAAAGGCACCTGTTTTACCTGACTATAAATCCAATATGTTCCCTACTTGCTAACACTTGGCAGACATTGAAGGAATGTTCTTTTCCCAAAAACCTCTATTTAAGTATATATATCATTCCAAAATTAAATAATGTGGGTGAAAATAAAAAATATGTACAGAAGGAATAAGAACCAGTCCTCAAAATAAAAACTGACCTCATTCTCTGGAATCTAATCTGTGGGAATAATACTACACTAATTTCCAAATGTATTTCTCTAAATTTTGACATCATTGCACTTCAACATATGAGGAGCAAGGACATGGTTTTTGAGGAAAGGTTCTAATCTTGGCAGTGGTTTATGTTTCTTATTCTGGTGAAGTAATGAAGGGTAGGAGCGTAGAGAACAGTAGTTCAGGTAGAGTCAGAGTAGATCCGAAATGCAAAACAATGTCTAGAGGCTTAATGCACAGTTTTCTATAGGAAGAGATTGAAAGGAGTGGGAGGGATCTGGAAAACTGTAGAAAGAATGACACTTGAGAGGGAGCTGGGGGAAGTCAGAAACAGATAAGAGAAACAAACAGGTTTCAATGCAGTTTATAACAGGGGTAGGAAAGCAAGAGCTTCACCTCCTCTCTAGAACTGTACCTAAGCGTCCCCCAGCTCCTTGACTCTCCCTGAAAGTTGCCTGGGGACTTTGCCCTGGCCTTCTGAGGCTGAGTTTGTGACCTCACTTCAGTGCCCCACACTATTACCATGGCTGGGAGCACCCTAGACCTGACTGATCCTCCTTGAGTTCACTACAGAGGTTCATGTGATGACTGCAAAGGGTGAGGGTAGTGGCTAGGGGAGAGAACATAGATTTGCGAGCCAGTACACTGGTTTTAAACCTTAGCTCTCTCTCTTAGGGTTTTTAAACTCATCAGTGCCTCAGTTTCCCTAGGTTTGGAGGAATAAATGCATGAATGTATGTGAAGCCATTTAGCATAATACCTGATACATGATAGACCCATGTCCTTCCACCTAGATTCTTTTACTGTAAGAAGATATAAATATTATACACTTTGGTCTGAAATGATGATGAACTGTTTCACTTTCTCCATAGGTTTTAGGTGAAAACAATAGCCCTCTTCTGAATGCATATCAAATTATTTTTAATATTTTCATGATACCAGAATTGTAAACTTTCAATCACAGGCTTAATTTTGAGAAACACCTGAAAATCACTCAACACCAAACATGGTGAATAAAGGGATAAGCCAAGTGTTTCTAGTTTAGCAATACAGATAGGAGGAAGAGAGGAAAAGGGAAAACAGAAACTGACTCACCTGATAAAAGTTAAGTCCAAAAGGAGGTTCTGAAAATCTTCATCATCAGCAGCAACTTGAAATAAAAATCTACTTTGAAAGGAACAAGCAGCCAAAATTAACTTGGAAATAAATGTGCCTTCATACTTTACTTTTTAAAAAAGGCAAGCAGTCATACCTTATAACCCTCTAGGGTGGAGGGCAGGGATCAGGTGGTATAAAATCTCCTATTCTCCCTATCAGAGAAATTGGAAGGTTATGGGGTCCCCTGGTGAGATCTTCCTTGCTGTCTCTCTATGTCTCTTAAAGTAAAATAAAGTGAAATGTATTGACCCCTATTGTTTTCTCTGGATTGTCAAGCCAACTTGACACAAATACACCAGTCTAAAAAACTGACATTAAAAGCATAGGATCCTAATGTGATACTGGGTGTTACTTATTCTCTCTGAACTTCCACTTCTTCTTTGGTTCACCTGTAAAATTGTAAAATTTGTGTTAGGTCTACTTTTAGTGTAATATATCCAGTGGTTCTTGCTGCTTCTGTTTCGATGAACTCAGTCCACTCACCTCTACAGGATCTTCTTGTACCTGTGAGAAGAGGACAATCTCATCTGGTTGGCACCACATTTACTGTGCTCATTCCTTAAAATTCATTCTCCTCATATTTCAGTACCATGCAGTCATATAGTTTGTAAAATTTGTCAAAGCAGATACACTTGCATATTTTTTCTTATACAGGGTTCCCCACATTTTTTAAGGGAGTAACTCTACAAACCCTGAATCTAGATATATGTCTTGCCAAGCCCACCAGTGTATGGAAAGTGGGCCAAAGCATCAAATGATCAAAAAAACAAAGTCCTGAAGGCAGTTGAAAAAGCAGCCACTTTCCAGTCTCTCCTCTTTTTTTAATCTCCCCATTTTGTTTTTCTTGTTAATTTTAGAGCAAAACATTGAGATCTTGAACAGCAAAATGGCTGTTCAAAGATCCCTGCACAAAATTCACAAGGTGCAGGGAAGTCAAAACATACACTGCTGATCTCCATCCTATGACTGAAGCCACCAAAACCCTTGAAGTATCCGGTGATAAACTTCACTAACAGAAAGTCACAAACTGGGTGGCACAACCAGTGCAAGTGGAGACAGACACCAGCTGCCATGCCTGGAAGGCAGGTTTTACACTCACAGCACATTTTCTACGTGATTTAAAATAGAGTAACTGCTGGCTGTGTTTCAGGCATGACATATTATTTTTACTCTCAATTACAGTAATAAAAATAGTAAAAACTGCTGTGGGAATAGAGAATGGGCTAGCATTTTCTTAACTGTGTTTTAAGACAGAGTCAGACTTCATAGAAATTAGCTGTGTGTGTGTGTGTGTGTGTGTGTGTGTGTGTGTGTGTTTCTACCCACTTGCCTTACACCTGTGTACCTTGCCTTTCTGAAAAATATCTTTACACCATGCTTTTGGCTTTCCTTTGAGGTTCAACCAGCTACCAATGTTCTACTTGAGCAGCAGAGGCTTCCCTAGACTCCCAGAATTCACACTTAGCTCCTCTTCTCCTGGGGGGACATTAGCCATAGAGCATTACATCCCAGAAGGAGAACATCTTCCACTGCCACATTATTACTAAATACCAATTCTGATTCCAGCTGTGCAGAAGCCAGGAGAACCATCCTTAGGGGATAAACTACACACAAACATATTTGTTCAACTTGTTGGGAATGTGATCTGTGATGTGATATTTCACAAGCCGCTTTTGCAATGGCCAGTCTGCTTCCTGAAACTGATACTGCTGGTGGTGTAGGCAGGAAATATAAATGAAGGAAATGTTTCTAAACCAACAATAAATGCAAAAGTATTAAACTTTACATTCCTTTGCCTTGGCAAATTATTCCTTCCCCCTGTCTTGCCCCATGTCATGCCTCTAGTTCCTTGCTCTTCCTCTAGCCATTGTCTTCTCTGGGGACAGTTATAGTTTTCAAATTCATTTAGCATTCACTCAAAAATGTGTATCAAATGATGACTTTTTGCCAACACTGTCTTGCTCTGGAGAGGGAGAAATTAAAAAGACACTGTCCCTGCTCTCATTGAGAATACAGTCTAGTGGGAATGGTACAGAAGACTGAGAATGTGATGCACTGTGGTAAGTGTTGAAATTGCAGTGCTGGTTGGTGGGACACTTGTGCTTCTTGTGCTTGAATCTATATATGTGCTTTTCATGGGACACCCAGGAGGAACTTCAGTGGGGTGCTTCTTCCCTCAGATTTGGCCAAAGGAGCTCAATAGGGATGAAATATTTCATTTGCAAAAAAATTCTATAGTTAATACCAATAACGAGTATCTTATGTTTTCATTTTCTATTGCTACCATAGTAATTCACCAGAAACCTGACAGTTTGAAAGAGTATTCATTTATTATCTCACAGTTCCACAGGTCAGATGACCAATGGGTTTTCTGTGTATTCTGCTGGGGATCTTACAGGGCCAAAATCAGAGTTGGCTGGTCTGTGGTCTTACAGAAGTTCTAGGGAAGAAGAAATGTTCTGGTTAGTTCATGATATTGACATAATTGATTTCCTTCTCATGGCTACTACATGGCCCACACTATCTTCAGTCCAGTAAAAGTTAAACTCTCTTTGACTTCTGTTTTCCTCTTATGACATCAAAGGCTCAAATGAGTAAATACGGTCTACTTGAGTATTCCAGAATAATTTCCCTTCTTTAGGTTCAACTGATTAGCAACTTTAGTTACATCTGCAAAGTAGCTTCATTACACACATTCATAACAATTGGACCAACACCAGGAGCAGAGATCCAGGGGAGCCAACATTCTGCCTACCTCAGTCTACCTCATGGCCCCTATGATTCATATCCAACCTACATGCAAAATACATTCAGCCCACCCCACAATTTCCAAAAGTTTTATCTCATTACAGCTGCTAAAACTCACCTAAATCTGATCTTTCCAGAAGTCCCAACTCTGATCAACATCTAAATTAGACACATATGAGGCTGTTGTGCTGTATTAAGCACAACTCCTGGTGATGACTCTCACTCTGGAACCAAGAAGACCAAGGAAACAGGCTATCTGCTTCCAACACACAAAGACAGAACCAGCATCAGACAATAGTCACACACATCCCCATTTTTAAAAAGGAAGCAGTAAAAGTAGAAAACATTCACAAGTCTACAATGATGTCAAAATCCAACCAGGCAGACACTGTTAGGTCTCAATGCCTGGAAACAATTCTTCCAGGCTCTCCACTCTGCCCTCTGAGTCATCACTTAAGCTGAAGTGGCACACTGTTCCAGGCAGTGGGCTAAGGCCTGACACACACTGACTCATTTCATCCTCCCAGCTACCCTAAGAAGAAGAGTCATTCCTCAGAATCTAGCAAGAATTAGCTCCAGGGTCCTACATGAAGTGGCAGAGTATATTTGTTTAAACCTATACACATTTTCCTAAATACATTAAATGGCCTCTACATTTCTTTTAATACCTAATTCAATGTAAATACTATGTAAACATTTGTAACAGTGTATTGTTTAGGAAATAATGACAAAAAAGTTCATTTTGAGTACAAGTTTTTTCTGAATGTATCTGCGGCTGGTTGACGCTACAGATACAGAAACCACCAATACAGAGGGCCAACTGATAACTGCTATTATTTATCCTCATTTTACACATGAGAACACTGGGGCACACATAGATTACATGTTTTTCCCAAGGTCATACCATTAGGCAGTAGATTCAAACCCAGGCAGTCTGGTTTTCCCAAGGTCATACCATCAGGCAGTGGATTCAAACCCAGGCAGTCTGGCTTCAGAACAGCTCTACTGCACTTCACTGCCCTGTAAAATCAGTAATAATTTTAATCCAAGAAAGTATGGAAACTATTTCTGGCTCCCCCTAAAACACTTTGTTGTTTTCTCTCAGATATGTGGATGTATTTGTATATCAATGTGTAGTGCCCACATGCTGTACAGAAAGATGAAAGAACACCTGACATCTCTGTAGTGGGACATGGAGGGAAGAGTAATAAGGAAGTCCTAAATCTTATATACTTGAATACAAAATGCTTTTCTAGAAACAATATGCAGCTTGCTTTTGTGTATGACTATTTTTCCAACCTCAAAATAATTTGTGTCTTATTCTAAGAAAAGATGCTAACTATTCATCTCCATAAAAACAATTATTTTTCAGTTAGCCTTTAGTTTGAGCTCCTGATGGAGAAGCACACTTCTTTAATAACTCCTCACACAGCAGTAAGAGCACACTGTAGTTAGATGAGATGGCTCAGGGGTTGGACTACTGGTTTAACAAATGGTCCCATCTCTTCACATCCCATTAACCCTGAGTTGCTTACTGCACATGTCTGAGATACTCTTGTAAAATAGGGAAAATAGTATGACCTGCTTCACAGAGACTGTGTGATAACTAAATGTATATAAGCTCTGTATGCCGGCCTCCAGTGAGCCTTCAGTAAGCCTTAATTAACATTTTTGTTTAAAATCTTTTTCCCTGATTTTACTTTGTATCTTTTGTGATTCCTCTCAAGTGAAATTCCATACACCATGGATACAATTCTATAAATGAAAGAATTATTTAATTTTATTATATTTTATTGCTTCAAATAAGGATGTGTTAGAAATTTCCATTCTGAAAATATATTCATACTTTATCACCCATTCTAATATTGACCTGAACTAGAACAGAAGGAGTTCTTCTTAGGTTTTATATATTCATTTTCAGACAAACGCAGTTTCCTCTTGGGTTTTCAGTAATAATTTATGGAGACGCTGTGTCTTGTAAACCTCTTTCTTTTGTGTAGGTGTCATGTTAAGTTTTCCCAATATTTTGTCTATAGAAATTTTGTTCCAAACATGGATAATTGGGGCTGGGGATTTAGCTCAGCGGCACATGCCTGTCTGGCAAGCGCAAGGTTGTGAGTTCAATTCCCGGTACCAGAAAAAAACAAAAAAAAAACAAACAAAACCTGGATGGTTAACACTCACACAGTGAATAACATGAATTCTGCAGAAGTTCAGTTGTGCAAATGAAGTCTGTGTCAGAAACTGAAAAGCTCTTCATTGCACAACTCATCCATGAGGACAGCTACTGCTCCAAATGACAAGCACTGTCAAGGATACGGAGGAGTTGAACACCTTGTAAAATGTTGGTACTGCTGTGGAAAACACTTAGAATTATTATATAATCCAACAATCAAATTTCTGGGTATGAATACCCACAAGAATTGAAAGCAGCATCTCTTAGGGATATTTGCACACCTATGTGCACACTAGCATTATATATAGCAGCCCAAAGATGGAAGTAACTCAAAGATTTCTCAGTAATGAATGGATAAGCAAATGTGGTATATACATACAATGGTATACTTTGAGGCCTGAAAAATACCCTGTCTCCTATCACCTACTACAACTTGGATGAATCTTGAGAATATTGTACATGCTAAATGAAATAAGGCAGCCAAAAAGAAAGATAACAAATAATTTTCCTTATATAAGATCCCTAGAATAGGCAGTCTCCAACAAACTCATATGAACGAAAAGTGGGAGTTGAGTATCAGGGATTGAGCTAAAGGGAAAAAGCAGCTGTGATACATGGAAAAGTCCTAGATATTTATTTTACAAGGTAAACTACTTAGTACTACAGAGCTACATGCTTAAAAATGGATACATAGTAAATTTTATGCTGTGTGTTTTTATCACAATAATAAAAGTCATTGAATGTACAATGCTAAGAGTGAATTCTAATGTGAACTATGGACTTTGGGCGATAGTGATTTGTCATTATATGTTAGCTGATTGTAAAAAAAATGTGCCTCTTAGATGCTGTCTTTATATGTCACAGTGGGAAGATTATATGCATAGAATACAGAAGACATGCTCTTGTACTCTCTGATCAATTTTGTTATGAAGTCTAAAAAACAGAATTTGTGTTTAATGTTCTGAATTGTAGACTATGCCAATATTATAAACAACCAACAATACCTTCAAGAAAGATTGTGCCATGGGAAAGGACGTCAGTGGATAGCCTCAAAGGCATCATCAGTGTGTAGTAGCACAAGCTGTAACCTGTGGTCAACTCTTATTTCCTTGTGAAATTACTTCTTTGAGATGGGCACCACTCCCTGCTTCTTCATTTGTAACACAAGTGACCAGCACATCAAGTGACCACCAAGACCTATTTGACCAATACGTAATTTTTAAGGATATGCATGTAGGTCTCTTATGTGATTTTCATTGAGTAAAAAGTTATAAAGTGATGGTTTAAATTGGGAATTGTGTGATTCATGGTAATGTAATGTTTCCCAGATTTCTCATTTAGAAATGTAACAAAAATGACTGTTTCAATGAATTACCATTAGGCTACATATAACTTAAATTTTCATATAAAAGACCTAAGTGCAACTCACCTTTTAAAATTATGTAGAGCTAAAACACAAGTCTTAACAAGTTTAAAATGATCAAACTTATATAAGGTATATTTCAGATCACACAGGCATAGAAGTAGAAATGAGTAGCCAGAAGAATACTAGACAATCCAAAAATATGTGGAAATTAAACAATACTCCACTAACCAGTATGAAACAATCACAACAAAAATCAGAAAATACATGAGACCAGAAAACAACTTTTTTGATCCAGTACAACTTATAGGTAAAATGCATGTGATTTTAAAAAAAAATCTCAAATTAGCCTAATTTTACAACCCAAGGATACAGAAAACAAAGACAAAACTAAATCTGTTAGTAAGAAGAAAGAAATAATACAGATGAGAGCAAAGATTAATGAACAAAAGAATGGAAAATAGAAAACCTTAATAAAATTGAGGTTTTTAAAAAATCAACAAAATTGTTTCTTCAACAAATAGTGTTGGGGAAATTGACATAGCATTATCATAAACCATACACAAAAGTTAACAAAATGAATTAAAGGACTAAATGTAAAACTTAAAATATAAAACTTGAAAGAAAATGGGAGACTTGTTCATGGTACTGGATTTGGGGATGATTTATTTAATGTGACACTAAATTCCAAGCAATGAAAGCAAAAACACATAAATGGAGCAGCATTAAACTTAACTTTTGATCATCAGAGGACATAATCAGCAAGGTAAAAGGCAATTTATAGGATGGGAGAAATTATGTCTTAATCATATATCTGATTAGAGGTTGATAGCCTGGATAAACAAAGAGCCTCTACACACTCAGTGTGGTGGGACATCCCTATAATCTCAGGAGGCCAAGACAGGAAGATTGCAGGTTTGTACCCAGCCTGGACAACTCATCAAAATCCTGTCTAAAAATAATTTTCTTGGGGGGCTGGGGATTTAGCTCAGTGGCACAGTGCCTGCCTGGCAAGCACAAGGTCATGAGTTCAATTCCTGATACTAGGAAAAAACCTTATTATTATTATTATTCTTTTTAAAAAGCCTGGCAATTTCACTCATCACGTTCAGTCCCCAGTACCATACAGAAAGAAATTAAATACAATTAATACATGATACTTAAGTGACCCAGAAGCACGTATAAAAGATGATCAATATCAATAATTATTAAGAAACACAGATTAAAACCACAGTGAAGCAAGACATAGTGACACATGCCGGTAATCCCAACACTCAAGGATGCTTAGGCAGGAGGATCACAAGTTGAAATCTAGTCTGGGCAAATTTGTAAGAACTCTGTCTCAAAATGAAAAATTTTAAAAGGCTGTGAATAAAGCCCATTGTCAATACTCAGTGCCATAAAAACAAAACAAAAACAAATCATCTCTTATCTATTTAGTACTATTTTCAAAATTTACCAAAAAGATTTAGCTACACAATTTATTAACTATTGTTATTCTCCTATTATTTTATTTTGAAATTTTGTTTTATTTTTCCATAAAATAAAAAATTTGCCAACAAATAACAAATAATAACAATGACATGGAAAAATTGAAACACTTATACACTGTTAATAGAATTATAAACTAATGCAGCTGCGATGAAATACAGTATGGTAGTTTCTCAAAAAATTAAAAATAGAGCTACCATATAACCCAGTAAACCCCCTTCCAGTTATATGTGTTCAAGACAATTGAAGGCAGCATCTCTTGAGATATATTTTCATTAACTGTTCCTTTCAGTAAACCATTAGACAACAGTATTACAATTATCCCAGCTATCCTTCTATATACATACACACACAGACACACACAGGCACACACAGAGCCTACATATACATTCCCTTCCTTCTTTCTTTTTCTCTTGTCCCCTATCCCAGTTGTTCATTCTTTTGAGCAATTTCTTTCCCTTTCATAATATCTATTGCATGCTTTGGGTTTTATTTACTCCAGCATTTGTAATTGGTTGATTTCCTGATGATAGCTATTCTTTTTGGGGTGAGATGGAATCTCAATGTTGTTCTAATTTACATTTCTAGAATGACCAGTGATGTTGACCATTTTTTTTATATATTTATTTGCTATTTGCATTTCTTCATATTCATTCAGATGCCCATTTCTGGATTGGGTCTTTGAATTTAGGAGGCTTGATTCATTTTATCTTGAGATATATTTTCCCATTCATGTTCACAGCAGCACTATTCACAATAGCCGAGAAGTGGAAGCAATCCCAATATTCACTGATGGATAAATGGATAAACAAAATGTGGTCTATATACACAATGGAATGCTATACATCCTTAAAATTGAAGGAAGTCTTGTCACATACTACAACATGAATAGATCTTAAAGACATTTTGCTGAGTGAAATAAGTCAATCACAAATGTATAAATATTTTCTGATTCCACTACAATGAGGTATCAGAGTAGTAACATTCACAAATATAGGGAATAGAGTTCATGAACAAAAAATCAAACTCTACGGGAAATACTTCAGAGAATCAACAACTGGGATTTCATCTTATTGAAAAGCTTTTGCACATCTAAAGAAATCACCAAGAAAGTAAAAGGCAAATCCACAACGTGGGAAAAAATTTTAGCCAACTACCCCTCAGACAAAGGACTTATATCTAGGTCATATAAAGAGTTTTTAAGGTCTTCTATGCACAGTATCATGTCATCTGTGAATAGTGACATTTTCACTTCTTCCTTTCCTATTCTTATTCCTTTTATTCCTCTCTCTTGTCTAATTGCTCTAGCCAATATTTCCAGAACTATATTAAATAGGAGTGGTGACAGTGGACATCCTTGTCTTGTTCCTGATTTTAAGTGAAAACTTTCAATTTCTGACCATTTACTATGATGTTAGGTGTTGGTTTATCATAGATGGCTTTGATCGGCTTGAGGTAAAGGCCATCTATTCCTATTTTCTGTAGGGTTTTCAACATGAATGAGTGTTGGACTTTATCGAAGGCTTTTTCTGCATCGATGGAGACGATCATGTGATTTTTGTTCTTGGCTCTACTGACATGGTGTATTACGCTGATCAATTTGTGTATATTGAACCATCCCTGCATTCCTGGTATGAATCCCACTTGGTCGTGGTGTACAATCTTCTTGATGACTTGTTGTATTCTGTTTGCTAGTATTTTATTGAGAATTTCTGCATCTATATTCATTAGGGAGATTGGTCTGTAGTTCTCTTTCTTGGTTGGGTCTTTCTCTGGTTGTGGTATCAGAATAATACTTGCCTCCAGGAATGAGTTGGGGAAAATTCCTTCCCTTTCAATTTCATTAAAGAGTTTGAGAAGAACTGATGTAAAATCGTCCCTAAATTGCTTGTAGAATTCAGATGTGAATCCATCAGGACCCAGGCTTTTCTTCATTGGCAAGTTTTTAATTACATTTTCAATTTCCCTGGCTGATATTGAGTTATTCAGGACTTTTATATCTTCTTCATTCAGCTTTGGAAATTCATATGTATCTAGAAATCTGTCCATTTCCTATGTGTTTTCCATCCTATGAGATTAAAGATTTTCAAAGTAGGTGCTGATGATCTTCTGAATTTCTTCAGAATCTGTTGCGATTTCACTCCTTTCATTCCTTACTGCATGTATTTCAGGATTTTTTTTCCTTTTTTTTTTTTTTTTTTTTGATAAGGTTGGCTAGGGGTTTCTATTTTGTTTATACTTTCAAAGAACCAACTGGTTGATTCATTAATTGTTTGAATTTTTTTTAGTCTCCATTGTGTTAATTTCTGCTCTGAGCTTTATAATTTCTGGCCTTCTTTGGGCTCTGGGCTTGACTTGTTCTTCTTTTTCTAGGAACTTGAGGTGCAGCATCAGATTGTTTATTTGTGCTTGTTCTGTTTTCCTGAGGTGGGAGTTCACCGTTATAAATATCCCTCTGAGGACTGCTTTCAGTGCAACACACAGGTTCCTGAAGATTGTATCTCCATTTTCTTTTGTTTGTAAATAGTGTTTGATCTCTACTTTGATTTCATTTGTGACCCATTGTTTGTTCAGGAGGGTGTTATTTAATTTCCAACTGTTTATGCAGTTTCTGTGTTTTCTTTTGTCATTAATTTCCAATTTCCTTGCCCCATGGTCTGTGTCTTGGTTATGTTTTCTCCTTGCTGGGACAAAATACCTAGTGCCCAAAATTAAGGAAGGAAAGGTTTATTTCACTTACAGTTTCTGGAGCTTTCAGTCCATACTTGGCAGGTTACAAGGCAGAGTGGCACATGGCAGAGGGCTACAGCTCATGGCAGCAGAACACAGCAAAGCAACAAGCACACACACAAGGGAGGAATGGTGGGAAGCAGCCTCTTTCTCTCCCTTACATATGCAAACTATCCACCCCAGGGTGGGTGTAGCTCTCACATCAATAATCAGTCAAACTCTAAAAGCCTGCCCTATGACAGCATGAGGCTTTGGGGGGGCCACCCAGACACAAACCTAACATTCCACCTCTGACCCCCCAAAGACTCATGCCCATCCCTTCATACAAACAGCATTTAGTCCATCTGTAAGAGTTGCCAAAGTCCTAACAGTTTCAGCATTGTTGAAGAATCTAAGTCCCAAGCCTCCTCTGAGATATAAAGCAAACTCTTAGCTATGAGCCCCTGTACAAATGGAAAGTTAAACACTTCCAACATTTAATGGCACAAAATAAGTAGTACCATTCCAAAAGGTACAAACAGGGGGACACAGAGCTTTGGGACCAAAGCAAGTCCAAAATCCAGCAGGGCTAACATTATGTCCTGTAGTTACATGACCAGCATCTGAAGCAATCTGTAGCACACTGTGACCTCCAAAGGGCTTGCATGAGTCCAGTCCTGTGGCACTTCTGGTGGTTACAGCTTCCATGGCTTCTCTCTTAGGCCCGCTTTGCTCCCTCCTTGCAGCTTTCCCTAGATGATCCACGGTCCTGGCTTTTCTAAACTTCTGAGGTCTCCAGTGTACCTTTTGCTTCACGCTCACAGCTTCACACACTGCCCTTTCAGGGGCACACTGCCTGGCCTCCCAGGCTTTCTGAAATCTGGGTGGAAGCCTCTTAGACCTCAGAACTCATGCATTCACCATGTACCTAAAGCCAGGGCCACATGGA
>NW_004955518.1:272965-297335 GCF_000276665.1 Chinchilla lanigera | reverse complement strand
ACAATAGCCATGCCACTTCCCCAACATTCGACTGCCTTGAAATTTCTTTCACCAGATTAATCAGTCCACTACCGCCCTTAATCTCAGTCTTAGGCAAAGTCTCTGGACACGAGCAAAATGCAGACAAACTTTCTGCCAAGCCATAACACACATGGTCTGCAGTCCAACAACCAATTAAGTCCTTCTTCCCAACAGAAACCTCCGAACCCGGTCTTTACTGGCAGGATTTCTATCAGCCTTCTGGTCTTCTGAGCTCTGACCAGAATCTCCCAAACAGAACAGCCAAAGCCGTTCACACTCTCCTCTCTCAGGCGACATCTCCGAGCCTTTCCAAACTCTTCCCACAAGCCATTTTCCAAGGTTCTTGAACAACATAGACAGGTATAGTCACAGCAAGGACCCCACTCCTCTGTTACCAAATTCTGACTTGGTTACTTTTTCTCCTTGCTGGGACAAAATACCTGATGCCCAAAATTAAGGAAGGAAAGGTTTATTTCACTTACAGTTTGTGGAGCTTTCAGTCCATATTTGGCAGATTACAAGGCAGAGTGGCACATGGCAGAGGGCTACAGCTCATGGAGGCAGAACACAGCCAAAGGAACAAGCACATAAAGAAGGAATGGTAGCAAGCAGCCTCTTCCTCTCCCTTACATATGCAAATTTTCCACCCCAGGGTGGGTGTACCTCTCACACCCATAATCAATCAAACTCTAAAAGCCTGCCCTATGACCTCATGAGGCTTTGGGGGGGGGACACCCAGACACAAACCATAACAGTCTGATTGTATACATGAGATAATTTCAATTCCTTTGCATTTACTTAATATGTTCTATGTACTATTATATGCTTTATTTTAGAGAATGTCTCATGCAGCTGAGAATATGTATTCTGATGCTGTTGGGTGGAACACTCTGTAAAGGTCTACTAAGCCCACATGTTCACACATTTGGTTAAGTTCGGTTATTTCTTTCCCAATGTTTTGTCTAGTTGATCTATCTCTTTGTGACAGTGGTGTGTTAAAGTCCCCTGTTATGACTGTGTTTCTACTTATATCATTTTTCATGTCTGTTAGAATTTGTCCTATGAAGGTGAGTGCTCCTACATTTGGTGCATAGATGTTTATAATTGTTATATTTTCCTATTGAAGCTTCCCCTTCACAAGTATATAATGACCTTCTTTATCTCTTTTGATTGTTCTTGGCTTGAAGTTCACCTTGTCTGCAAATAGAATAGCTACAGCCTCTTTTCTCTGAGTTCCTGTTGCATGGAGTATTACTTTCCATCCTTTAATTTTCAGGCCTTGAATTTCCTTTAGAGTTAAATGTGTTTCCTGTATAGAGCATATAGTTGGGTTTTGTTTCCTAACCCACTCTGCAAGTCTTCTTCTTTTGGTTAGTGCATTGAGACCATTTATATTAACAGTTATAACTGATATGTTCTGGCTTATCTTTGTCATGCTTTTTTCCTGCTGTTGGATACTCCTTTTTCCCTCTGTTTAATTGCTTGCTCTGTTTAGTGGTTCCTTTCTGTTGTTGTTCTTGAAGTTGTGGTCTGTTTTATCTCTTTCTAGTATATCTTTTAGTAGTCTTTGTAGGATTGGTTTCATGGTCATCAATTTCTTCAGTTGTTCTTTATCAGGAAAATATTTTATTTCTCCATTAAATTTGAAAGATAGCTTTGCAGGATACATCAATCTGGGTTGGAAGCTGTTTTCTTTCAGTACCTGAAATTTTTCACTCAAAGCACTTCTTGCCTTGAAGGTTTGTGTTGAGAAGTCTGCCATGATTCTGATAGACTTTCCTTTATAGGTGATCTGTTTTCCTCTCTAACAGATTTTAATATTTGATCTTTTGCTGAGTTTCCAGGACCTTGATCACTATATGTCTGGGTGTAGATTATTTTGATTATGGTTAACTGGAGTTCTATATGCTTCACTTATCTGGATGTCCGATTCTTTTACCATGCCTCTGAAATTTTCTGTTATTATTTCTGTGAATGGACTTTTTATGTCATTTGTGTTGACACCTGCTGTTTCATTAATACCTATTAATCTGACATTGTTTCTCTTTGCTTCATCCTGCAGTTCTGGAATTATTATTTCCTGGTTCCTTGTTGTTTTTAAGAGATCCCTCCTTTCACATTCATTGGTGGCTATGCTGTCTTCAAGGTCTGGAAGTCTATCTTCAGCTTTGTTCAGGCAGTTTTTCAGGCTTTCAATGGAATTGTTAAGCTCCTGGATATCTGTGTGCATCTGTTTCATACCTTGTAATTCTTTTATGCGTATTCTTCAAGGTTTCATTGAATTGTCTATGTTCTTCTATTTTCTTGTCTATGTCATCTTTGTATCTGTTGAACATTTCTTTCATTATTTTTGTCATTTCTTTTTCTCACCTGAGACATTATTTCTGATCTGATTACCTCCTATGGTCTGATGGATTTGTTTCTTTACTTCAGTTGCTATCATTTCTGAAATTTCTGGCATATGACTTTCAGGCTCTTTTGTGTTGATGCCTCCTGGACTTGTTTTGGGTGGTGCGGAGGTCTGGGATTCCATTTTGCTCCTTCGTTTTGTCATTTTTGAACAACCAGAGACTCCCTATAGTGCAGTCTCACTGTCTTGATTGTGAGTGCAGGGCGAGAGCCTCAAGATCCCCAGTGCTCAGTATAGCTCCTGTACTGGTGAGTGTTGGCAGCCCAGCCCGGGGCCGACACACTATGGGTGTGCTGGGTAGCCACTGAGGCCCCAGAGGGCCCCTGAGGTTTTGCCTGCCTTGCACACTGGTCAGGGAGGTAGAGCCCAGACTCACCAGGCTTCCCAACGATATCCAGGTTTCAGCCTAGCCTGGGGCAACACACTATGGGTGTGACAGGTAATCACCGAGGCCCAAGAGGGTGCCCAAGGTTTCGCCTGCCTTGCACGCTGCTCAGGGAGGCAGAGGCCAGACTCACTAGGCTTCCTGAACATGTCCGCGGTTCAGCCCTTGAACTCTATCTTAAATGCTTTCCATTCATTAACCCATTTCATTTTCATAATAAGGTAAATGGTGCTAGTGTCACCCCAAGTAAGGAAACTGAAGTGTACACAGCTAATCAAAGAAGTTAAGATTAGTGCCCAGGTCTGTCTGATTCCAGAGCCTGAGCTCCCAAGCACAGTGCTGTTAATATGATTTTGTAGCTCATGAGAGATGTGACATAATTGGGACATCCAAGCAGAACTACCTTATACTAAGTGGACAGGAATCTATTTTCTGCTACAAGAATGACCCTTCTCTCTTCTTTTAGCAGTGCAAGGAGTTTCCAGAGAAAATTAGGCTCATTATGTTGATCATATCCTGTTTTCTACTGTCTTACAATTTGAGAATATAATTAGGAATGAGATAATTCACAATGACTATAGCAAAGCAGTCAGGCCTTCTGTCACTAAACTCTTTTTAAAAAGATTTATGCAAGAGAAAAATATAGGCCATTAAAGAAAGAACTTGAAAAGATTCTCAAAAAAGTGGGCTACTACAAAGTTAGTCTAGACATTTACATTTTATCCATGAATTCCAGCACGAATTGGAACAAAATCTGAATATAAGTAATAAGTTTCACTTAGACTTAAATGAAACTTATCTAATTCAATTCAAATTTTGCCAAAGAATGTCAAATTCAGTAGCCATGGGGTTGATGTGGTTTCTGAACGCTGAGAGGCTGTGATTGTCTACTCCTGTGATTGTCTACTCCTGTGATTGTCTACTCCTGTGATATAGCAGCCTCTTCACTTCTATTCACGTTCACTTGGTGGCAAAGGGATGAGGGCTCCAGGTTTCCTTAACACAATCATAATTCCCTTTGTCTTCCAAATGAATAACAACAGAACCATATGCTATGTGCTAATCTGCTTTATGTCACTGCAACAAATTACCTGAGATAGATAAATGTATAAGAGAAAATGCTGACTCATAGTTTTAGAAGTTTCAGTCTATGTTCTGTTGGCCCTGTTGCTTTGCCCATAGGAGGCAGCAGCACATGCTGGAGAGGAACACGTGTTGCAGCAGAACAACTCACTTTATGACCAGGACATGAAAAAAGAAAGAAGGAAAAGCCAGAGTCCCTCATTCCCCATTGGAGGGCATTACCCCAGTGACAGAAAACCCTGCTGGTCTCCACCTCTTAAAGTTTCTATCACCTTTCTGTAGGAGCATGCTGGGGGCAAAGCCTTTAATACATTGTCCTTTGTGAGACATTTTGAGATCCAAACTGTATTACCCTATCAAACACAAATGTATGTACCTGTCTGTAATCTGTATATCATGCAAATTTGCCAGTGCTTTTTTTATTTTAAGAAATAAAAGGAGGAAAACATATTAACAAACAGACATCCATTTATAAAATAGCATAAGAACAATGCAAACAAAACAGAGTTACAGACAAAGTTGTAGGAAATTAACAATGGTTCTTGTATTACTTATTGATATCTTTAAAGTGGTTTCTCAAGAAAACAAATAGAAACATACAAGACTGATCAAACAAGTAATCACTAACTGCTATTTTCTGTAAAGCAATAGAAGACAGTAGTACAAGTATGTTAGCTATCCTATATATACATACTTACATAATTTCCCCTTCTTTCTCTTCTCTTTTTGCACACCCCAGTGTCAGTGTGTTTTTGAGTGATCTAGTTCTTCCTACTTTGAGTCTTAAACTTTTCTTACTTTTCTGAAATAATGCATTGTATAGCCATATTGTGTATTGGTGCTTTAAAAAAATTTGTGCCACTATGAGTATTACCACAAATATCATGGTTTTAAAACATAAATGTATTACTTTCCATTTCTGGAGATATAGCTCAGTGATAGAAATCTTGCCTATATATGCAAACCCTTGGGTTTGATCTTCAGCACTACAAAAATGTAACATAAAACATAATCACTGTGTTTCTACTATGTCTATGCTTCTATTTCCTATAGTTTTATTTTGTTATGATATTTATGAGCCTAAACTATAAATATGTTGAAACACCAAAGATTTTCTTGGTTTGTTATGATTTAAACTGCTTTCCAGCACCACATAATAAATATATACATGCATAAATATATATATATTTACAGCATCTTATAAATATTTAAATCATCATAATAATGGCCCCATTGGCTCACAATAAATTCTGTGCTTTGTGTAGAAATGATTGCCAAACTGATAATGCAGAAAAGTGGAAAACCCCGTCAAACTTCATGACCTGTTGGCCCCAAAAGAATCTCTCTCTAATTACTGGAAAAGCTTGAGCATTTAAATTTAGCTGTCTTAGAAGTTGATATTCACAGATAAACATCCTGAAATTTACCACTTTGGCAAGATAAGTAAAAGAATGATTTTCTTCTGAACAACTTCTTCATCGGATTGTAGCTTAAAAGTCAAATAATTTTGAGGAATTCTTAGGCAGTGCATTAAAAAAGAAATCACAAAATCATGACAAGCTTGCCATGCATGAGAATGAGAAGGAACGCCAACTCCAGGCATGCTGCAGGGCAGCGTGCCTGTGAGGGAGCATCACGGATGGGCACCACAGCCTCAGCAAACAGCCTTGAGTGCCCCCAGGAGTCTGCACTTGATGTGAGGTCAAGGGTGCTCACAGGGAGACCCTCGAATGGTCAACAGCATCTG
Organism: Chinchilla lanigera; assembly: GCF_000276665.1. Lineage (NCBI taxonomy): Eukaryota > Metazoa > Chordata > Mammalia > Rodentia > Chinchillidae > Chinchilla > Chinchilla lanigera. The sequence goes on along the minus strand of NW_004955518.1, from coordinate 291,689 downwards.
AGAACTCACAAGAAACACAAATTCTCCAGACACAGCTTGAGCAAAATGCATCAGAAACTCAAGGGCTGGGGTGCAGCAATCCATTTCAACATGACCCTAATGTACTCTGAGTTTGAGAATCTCTGCTTTATGAAATATTTCTAAGTATTGGACTAATATGATCAGATCTGAGTGTACTGGTAGGACAAAACAGATCTAAGAGAAAGAAACTGAAGACAGGGAGGCCTAAAAATTGAGTAATCCATCCAGGGAACATGTGTAAGAGAGTTAAATGTTTCATCAGAGCTAGGGTGTCATTACTTATAAGTCACACCATTATTCATCTTTAGAAAGAAAAATTTTGCCAATTAAACAATAATGCACTATTCTTAATAGTGGGTATTCTCATTTTACAGTCACTAAAATGAATATTTTAGACATGCCGATAGATTTTACCATGATTCTTATATTTTTATATATAGAAGAGAGCATATAAGCAAAATAGTTTGCTTACTTGGTTAAGATACTCCTAACACTTTTTCCCACTCATGATCTGACTCTTCTTAAGCACTTTCCACTCAGAAGCCATCAAAAGGTGAATTATGTCTCCTTTCATTTTGTTTCTGGGATCCTTTCCCAAGGTGGCAGACCCATGAACAGATTAAATCTCCATCTCATGATTGTTGCCTGCCTGACATAAATTGTGAGTTGCTTCCTGATTCTGGAGACAGAAAACATGGGAGGTTAAAATTAATCACATTCTAATGGGAGCTAATCCTGGCCCAGGGGAGTGACAGGAGTAATAGAAAGGGGGCAGAGGTCAATGATTCAGAGGTGTATTCTAAAGGTTATGTGACAAGAGATGTTGGGAAAGGCAAGAGGCATGTGGTGCTGGCATTTCTAATCAAGTGATAAGAGATTCAAGAGAAGAAGTAGACTTTAAGTGCAGAAGAGAAGTCTGTGAGAGTAAAATGGGTTTAGTTTTAGACTTTTTAAAGTGGAAGTCCCTAAGGGATGTCCAAGCAAAGATAACTGTGATGTATCTCAAGGCAGTAGAAAGGGTCATGGTTACAGATAAATATTTTCTAATTAAATGACATTTAAGTGATAGATGAAATCAGGAATTATTGAAACTTAGAATTATTTTCCAAACAGAATATATACAAAAGCTGAAGACTTTTGAAGAAAGTTGATGATAGAATCCAAACAAAGGAAAAGAAGCAAATAGAAGTAACAAGAAAGGAGCAATCGGTGGAAAAAAATTTATGTTTACATACCTTATAAATGTTTCAAAGACAAAAATAGTGCCTCATGGATGCTCTGAATCCCAAGGAAGATATTTATCCTAGTAATGTTTATTGAACTAACAGGAAAGTAGTGGCCCTAAAACCCAAAATTCTTCACATTTTTAAGAAGAAAAAGTGTCCAATAATTTCAAATATTGAAGTCCATAAATAGAACAAAATGATTGAAGGGCCACTGAATTTAGTAAATCCCATTTACCTCTTACTCTTACCTCATTTTACACATAAGACATACATGAATGTGTCCAGGTCCAACAGCTGCCTAACAAATGAGCTAGAGGCAGAAATCTGGTCTCCTGACTCTTGTCCTCAGTTGACCTTCTCCTGTGGGAACACATTACACTCACTGCTGCTAAACCTCTGATGCAGGCAACCTTACATAGGCTTATACTGAGCACTTCTATCCATGAAGATGAACTCCATTGGCAGCCGCATCACCCCTGGGCAGGGGCAAGTAGAGAACAGAGCAAGGTATGTGGTGGAAGCCTTCCATGTTCTGCTCTGCTACCTGGATATTCCCGACAGTGTTCCCCCAAGGAAAACAGGATTTGAGTGACTTCAACCTCTAGGTCATATCTCAAGTCAGAATTTTCTCTGCCTGTGGTTAATATATAACAAGACAGGAAAAAAGATCCTGCCAAGGTTGAAGAAAAGCAGAACAGCCATCTCCTTGTATGATGGGGTCATGAGATATTTCCAAGTATTAGAATACTTAGATGGGGTTATTGACCAGGATGTTCATACAAGATTCTATACATAGATGAGCAAAGTTTGAATTTGGTGAGCTCAATAAAGATAACAACATCATTCTCTTTGGTGACAAGTTGTACTACTATTCACTAAGCTTATGGCATTCTGAGAGAATGAGTGATTTCTTAAGAACAATGATTCTCCAGCACCAGAGCTTACTGGAATCAGTGGAATGACCCCTCCTTCAAAGGTTCTGGCGTAGTCTTAAGTAGGCTATGGCCTGAAGTCCAAAATTGTCTGGAAATCTGTTCCAAGAGAAGTGGTGAACATGATATTTCCCACATTTCAAAAGTCAAAACTTTTAAAGATCAGGCTCTGCAACTCATTTCCTTCTTTGTGCTTTTACAGGTCCAGAAGGTCAGCAAGCTGAAGCATGTGTGACCACAACCCCTGTGGCTTCTATGTATTTATTAATAGAGACATATACAGCTGTGCAGAGGTTTCCAGAAGCCCCATCTAGCAAAGATGACTAATGGGGCTTTCCCATGTACATCTTAGCAAAGGTACTGGAAGTATATTCATTTTGGCTCACAGCCCTACCAGGATAGTTCCTTCTGGGACATTACCATGACACACAGCTTATCTTCCTTTTACAACCCACACAATTCCCATATGCGACATCTTACTCTCCATGGTGGTGGAAACAGAAATTCATATCTGACCTGACCCTCTGAACTGAACCTTCCCTAACAAATGTCAACGTTTCTATGAACTAGTAAGAGTGGAACTCTCAATATACAGGTGGTGATTTTCACCTCCCTCTATATCCTATAGCCAAAAAATAATGAAAAGCAGGCATTAGTTAGAATTTATTATCAAAGGAGCTCCAGGTGGGCCCAGAAGCAGATGCAAATTCATGCATATATTATCAGATGGTTGTTGAAAATCATCAAAGTCTTTCTCATAAAGCAGTGGAAAGGAACTCAGGGGTGGGTGATGCTTTTACTGCTGGGCTCTGTCTAGTCAGACCCTGCAAAAATATGTTGGGTTAGGAAATACACAATATACTTATTCTGAGCCCACTCTTACAAAGGAGAACAAGACTTTTTTTTATTTTAAAGAGAGAAAAACAATAAAAACAATGATATAGAATTTCAAAACGAGATAGGAAATTAACAATGATTATTATATTGCTTATTGTTATCTTCAAAATAGTTGCTCAGATTACAAGATATAGGCATGCAAAATTGATCAAACAATGTAAGCACAACCTGTTCTTTTCAATGAACTAATAGAAATTAGTAGTATAATTATCTCAGCTATCGTGTGTGTGTGTATATGTATATATATATACATATACATATATAATTTTCTTTTATTTTTCCTTCCTTCTTTTCTCCTTTTACCCATTCCAGTTGTTCTTTCAATTTGAGCAGTTTCTTTCCTTTTTACAAGAATCTATTCTACATTTTGGATCTTGTTTACTCTTTCTCATATTGGGGAGACAACATGATGTTTACACATGTGAGTCTGATTTATTTCACTTGTAAGTATGGTCTCTAGTTGCATCCATCTACCTATGAAAAACTAGAGTTTGTCCTTCTTTATACCTGAGTAGAACTCTATTGTATAAAAAGACCACATCTTTTTTATCCATTCCTCAGTTGATGGGCATTTGGGTTGTTTCCAAGATTTAGCTATAACAAATTGTATTGCTATAAACATGGATGCACATATTTCACTGTAGTATGATGTTTTTAATTCTCCTGGGAAAATACCCAGAAGGAGAATAGCTGAGCGGAATGGGACCTCTAATTCTACTTTTTTGAGAAACCTCCACACTGATTTCCACAGTGGTTTCACCAATCTACATTCCCACCAACAGTGGAGAAGGATTACTTTTCCACCATACCCCCTCCAGCATTTGTTAGTGGTTGACTTCTTGATGATAGCCATTCTTTCTGGGGTGAGATGGAATCTCACTGTTGTTTTAATTCACATTTATAGAATGACCAATGATGCTGAACATTTTTTCATGTATTTATTTGCTATTTGTCTTTCTTCATCTGATACATCTGTATTCATCTCAGATGCCCATTTTTGGATTAGGTCTTTGACTCTGGGGTGTCTGATTTTTTTCAGTTCTTTATATGATCCAGACAAAAGTTCTTTGTCTGAGGGACGGTTGGCTAAATTTTTTTCCCTATCTGTGGGTTTTCTTTTCACCATGTTAGTGAGTTTTTTAAATGTACAAAAACTTTTTAATAAGATGGTATCCCAGATGTCAACTTTTTGAAGTATTTCCTGTTCAGTTTGGTTTTACTTCATAAACTCTCTGCCTACCATTGTTTCTTCAAGATTTCTACCTACTTTCTCTTCCAGTAGATTTAGTGTTTCTCAACATAAGATTAATAGGTGTCAATGAAACAGCAGGAGTTAACACAAATGACATAAAAGTAATATTTGCAGAAGTAATAGCAGAAAATTTCCCAAGCATGGAAAAAGAATCTGACATACAGTTAAGTGAGACATATAGAACTCCAATAAGCCATAATGAAAATAAAACTACACCCCGACATATAATAATCAAGATCCCAGATATCCAGCAAAAGAACAAAATATTAGAAATTGTTAGAGAAAAAAAACTGATCACCTATAAAGGAAAACAAATCATAATCATGGTAGATTTCTCAACACAAACAGTCAAATCAGTAAGAGTGTGGAGTGAAGTATTACAGGTCCTAAAACAAAACAATTTCCAACCCAGATTGATATACCCTGCAAAACTATCCTTCAAATTTAATGGAGAAATAAAATATTTCCATGACAAAGACAACTGAAGAACCTCACAAGTGCCAAGCAAACCCTACAAAGAGAACTAAAAGATATTCTAGTAAAAGATAAAAATGACCACAGTTTCAAGAACAGCAAAGAAAGGAACCACCTCCTAGAGTAAGCAATTAAACTGAGTAAAACAGGAAACCAGCAACAGGTAAATAACATGACAAAGATAAGCCAACACATTTCAGTTATAACCATTAATGTAAATGGCCTCAATTCATCAATCAAAAGAAGCAGACTGGTAGAGTGGATCAAGAAACAAAATCCAAAAGTATCCTGTATACAAGAAACACATTTAACTCAAAAGGAAATTCATAAACTGAAATTCAAAGCATGGAAAACAATCCTCCACATGGCAGGCAGGAATAGTTATTGTGTTTGCAGACAATGTGAACTTCAAACCAAGAATGACCAAGAGAAATGAAGAAGGTCATTGCATACTTGTCTGAGGAAAATGTCAAGAGGAAGAGAGAACTATCATAAATATGTATGCACTAAACATGGGAGCACCCAACTATATAAGACAAATCTTAATAGACATGAAAAATCAAATAACTAACAACACTATTGTAATGGGAGACATTAACACCCCATTGACATAAACAAATAGGTCAATGGGACAAAAAAATCAACAAAGAAATAGCAGAATTGAAAAAAAACTTGTGAATAAATGGACTTACTAAACGTTTGCAGAGTGTTCAACCCCACAACATCAGAATACACAGTCTTCGCAGCTGCATATAGGACTTTCTCTAAATTAGACCACATACTAGCCAATAGAACAAGCTTAACTAAATGCAAAGGGATTCAAATTATCCCATGAGTATTATCTGACCATAGCACAATAAAATTGGAAATTAATGACAAATGGTACAAGAACTCCTTAAACACATTGAAATTAAAAAATAGTTTCCTGAACAAAAAATGTGTCACAGAAGAAATTAAACAATATGCACAAGAAAACAAAAATGTTAATACAACTTACCAGAGTCTGTGGGATGCACTGCAAGCAGTCCTCAGAGGAAAGTTTACAGCAGTGAACTCACATATCAGGAAAACAGAACAAAACAAATGAATAGCTTAATGCTGCACCTCAAACTTTTAGAAAAAGGACAAGTCAAACCCAAAGGCCAAAGGGAGGAAATTATAAAGATCAGGACAGAAATTAGTGTAATTGAGACAAAGAAAACACTACAAAGAATTAATGAATCAAAGACTTGGTTCTTTGAAAGAATAAATAAAATTGATAAACCCTTAGCCAATCTTATCAAAAAAAAAAAGGAATAAACTCAGATTCATGCAATAAGGAATGAAAAGGTTAAATCACTACAGATAGTATAGAAATTCAGAAAATCATCATTACCTACTTTGACAATTTTTACTCTCCTAGGATGGAAAACACAGAAGAAATGGACAGATTCCGAGATAAGTATGAATTACCATGGTTGAATCAAGAAGATATAAACATCTTGAATAACCCAATATCAATTATGGAAATTGAAATCATGATTAAAAACCTACCAAAGGGGCTGGGGATTTAGCTCAGTGGCAAAGCGCCTGCCTGGCAAGCGCAAGGTGGTGAGTTCGGTTCCCGGTACCGGAGAAAAACCAACCAAACAAACAAACAAACAAAAACTTACCAAAAAAGAAAAGTACAGGTCCTGATGGATTCACAGATAAATTCTACAAGACATTCAGAGAAGATTTAAGGCCAACACTCCTTAAACTCTTTAATGAAATTGAAAAGGAAGGAATTCTCCCTTACTCATTTCTAGAGGTAAGTATTATATTGATACCAAAACCAGGAAAGATGCAACCAAGAAAGAGAACTATAGACCAATCTCCCTACTGAACATAGATGCAAAGATACTCAATGGAATACTAGCAAACAGAATGCAACAAATCATCAAGCAGATTATACATCACAACCAAGTAGAATTCATTCCAGGGATGCAGGGATGGTTCAATATTTGCAAATCAATAAATGTTATACACCATATCAATAGAGCCAAAGACAAAAGCCATATGATCATCTCAATAGATGCAGAAGAAGCTTTTGATAAGGTTCAACACACATTCATGGTAAAAACCCTATGGAAAATAGTAATCAATGGTCTTTACCTCAATCTGATAAAAGCCATCTATGAGAAACCAACAGCCAACATCATACTAAATGGACAAAAACTAAAACTTTCACTTTAAAATCAGGAACAAGACAATAATGTCTGCTCTCATCATTCCTATTCAACGTAGTTCTGGAAGTATTAGCCAGAACAATTAGACAAGAAAGAGATATAAAAGGAATAAGAATAGGAGAGGAAGAAGTGAAATTATCATTATTTGCTGATTGTTATGGGAGAAATTCCCCTGGCATAAATTGGACTGTATTCCACAAGAGAGCCGAGTCTATTGAGAACAAAACCAGAGTTTAATTTGAGGCTAGCCACCCTCACTTCCATTTGCCAATCTGGAAGTGGGCCAATGGCCAACTTTGTTTCACCTTATATACATTTTGGTTTCTATTGGCAACAGATTGGGATGTTACATTTGCTGACCATGGTGGGCATATGGTGTTTCTCTCATCCTGTTGGACCCCAGGTCAGTTGCAGGTTGCATGTCTAGGCATGACAGATGTTTCCCCATTATATTCCATTTGTCTCCTTTTTTACAACCTATGCATTCCTTTAGGGTTACAATGTTTACCTAGGGCCAGAAGATGGAACTACCCAGGCAGGGTCATGGAGGGTTACCTAGGTCTACGTGCACCCTTATCTTGGGGAAACATTCCAGGGTAGAGTTGATCTGGGGAATTAGCTGTTACACTGTCCCAGGAGGCTTCCCAAGGCACTATGTAGGCTTTTACCAAAACTATTTTATCTAAAATAATATGCCAAGATTCATTGCCTCCTGCAAGATGACATGATACTCTACATGGAAGACCCCAAAAACTACACAGGAAGACTCCTAGAATTAATCAACAAATTGAGTAGAGTAGCTGGATATAGAGTCAACACTCAAAAATCAATAGCATTCCTATACACAAACAACAAACAGAGTGAGAGAGAAATTAAAGAAGCTATGCCTTTCACAATAGCATCCAAAAAATTAAAATATTTAGAAATCAATCTAACTAAAGATCTATACAGTGAAAACTACAGTATGCTGAAAAAGGAGATCAAAGAGGATTTTAGAAAATGGAAAGATATTCCTTGCTGATGGATATGAAGAACCAACATTGTGAAAATGGCCATGCTTCCTAAATTGTTATACAGATTCAATACAATTCCAATTAAAATATAATTAGAATACATCACAGATATAGAGAAAACATTCCTAAAATTCATCTGGAACCAGAAGAGACCCAGAATAGCAAAAGCAATCCTCGGCAACAAAGACAAGGCAGGTGGCATCACAAACCCTGACTTGAAATTATACTACTAAGCTACTGGAATAAAACCATTATGGTACTAGCAAAAAAAGCAGTCCTGAGGATCAGTGGAATAGACTGGAAGATGTAGCCACAACCACAAACACACTCAGCAAACTTATCTTTGACAATGGGGCCAAACAAGTTCACTGTAAGAAAGATAGCCTCTTTAATAAATGGTTCTGGAAAAACTGGCTCACCACATGCAAAATCTAAAACTACATTCATGTCTATCACCATGCACTAATGTAAAGTTAAAATGGATCAAAGATTTAAATATTAAAAACAGAAGCACTAAATCTACTGGAAGAGAAAGTAGGTAGAAATCTTGAAGACATAGGGGTAGGCAGAGAGTTCATAAGCAAGACCCGAACTGCATGGGAAATACTTCAAAGAATCAACAACTGGGATCTCATGTTACAAAAAGTTTTTGCCCATCTAAACAAATCACTAACAGAGTAAAAATTTTTCCCTACAAATTGGGGAAAAATTCTAGCTGACTGTCCCTCAGACAAAGGACTTCTATCTAGAACAAATAAAGAATTAAAAAACACCAGCCTCCCCGCCAAATTCAAAGACCCAATTCAAAATTCGGCATGTGAGATGAACTCACACTTCTCAGATAAAGAAATACAAATCACAAACAAATACATGAGAAAATGTTCAACATTATTAGTCATTCATGAAATGCAAACAGAACGACACTGAGATTCCATCTCACCCCAGTAAGAATGGCCAGCATTAAGAAATCCACCAATAGCAAAGGATCCCTTCTCCACTGCTGGTGGGAGTGTAGATTGGTGAAACCACTGTGGAAATCAATGTGAAGAGTCTTCAGTAAAGTAGGACCAGAGGTTTCATTCAATCCAGCTATTCCCCTTCTGGGTACTTTCCCAGAAGGATTGAAAACATCATATCACAGTGATACATGTGCACCCATGTTTATAACAGTGCAATTTGTAATAGCTAAATCTTGGAAGCAACCCAAGTGCCCAACAACTGAGGAATGGATAAAAAAAGATGTATCTTTATACAATGGAGTATTATTCAGCTATAAAGAAAGATAAACTCGAGGCTTTTGTAGGTAAATGGACACAACTAGACACCATACTCATAAATGAAATAAATCAGACATGCATGTGTAAACACCATATTGTCTCACTAGTTTAAGAGCCTGAAAGAGTGAATAAAACTTAGAAGGTACAATAGACATTGTAAAATGAAAGGAAACTGCTCAAAATGAAAGAACAATTGGGATGAGGGAAAAGAGAAAAGAAAGAAGGTGGAAAAATATATATTGTGGATAGAACCAACATTGTGAAAATGGCCATGCTTCCTAAGTTGTTATAGTGATTCAATGCAATTCCAATTAAAATACCATCAGAATACCTCACAGGTCTAGAGAAAACATTCCTAAAGTTCATCTGGAACCAGAAAAGACCCAGAATAGCAAAAGCAATCCTGGGCAACAAAGACAAGGCAGGTGGCATCACAAAATATGTTTACACAGGATAGATAACATAGTTGTACTACGGACTTTTATTGCTCTATTGAAAGGAATAGTTAATGTTTAAGTGTTTAATCAATCTTACATGTCTATGTTTATTTATCTGAGTACCCAATTTGAAGATATCATTAGGTCGTACAACAACCATTGTTAATTTTCTATTAACTTGTCTGAGATTGTGTATTGCATGTATTGTTTATGTGTTATTTTCTAAACATATGTGTGTTTGTTAATATGTTTTCATTCTTTTATCTTTAAAATAAAAAAGACAAAAGAAAGATTCAGTGTTTCTGTTTTAATATTTAGATCTTTGATCCATTTTGACTTTAGTTTAGTGCACGGTGATAGACATGGGTCTATTTTTAGTCTTCGGCGTGTGGAAAGCCAGTTTTTCCAGCACCATTTATTAAAGAGGCTGTCTTTCTTCCAGTGAACATGTTTGACCCCTTTCTGAAAAATAAGGGAGCTGAGTATATTTGTAGTTGTGTCTGCATCTTCTAATCTGAAGACGCACAATATTTTAAATGAGACATAAAACTTACATTACCATTGACACCATCCTAGTTCATTAATAATTGTTAATTTTTTCATCTTAGGAAGAGGTAAACTAACAGCCTTACTAGGAACATGGACTTAGTATGAATATGGATTGTCCTATTAACTGGATGACTTTGGGAAAGTCATATAACCTTTCATAATGTTAGTTTCTGCATAAGTAAAATACTGGAATAAGGAGAGAAAAAAAGAATTAATATGTGTAATGACATGTACCAACTCCCCATGGGAAATGTAATTATTAAGTATTGCAATCATATACCAATAAAAAAAATGAACTCCTTACTCTCAAAGATCCCTTCTATCTTTGAAGTTTTGTATCTGTAACAGAGGGAAAATCAACTATTGACAAGGTTCACAGAAATATGAAGCACGGTATAATGTACCTTATAATAGCAAAATAATTAATCTTTCAGCAGGGACAGGAATAAGGATAAATATAACTCTGGAAGTAGCAGGTATACAAATTGAAGAGTTTTGAAAATACAGGAGGTGCTAAACAGGACCCAAGAATACCATAGCCCACTCTGGCGCATGGGGAGCCAGGGGCGGGGAGCGCTGGTCTTCCGGCTGGCTCACTTTCTGCCTTATAGGCCCCGGAGGGAGTGCCCCTGGTGAATGGGGAGCCACGGGCAGGGAGTGCCGGTCTTCCAACAGGCAGCTCACTCCCTGCCTCCTAGGTCCCGGAGGGAGGGCCCCCGGAGCAGGGGGAGCCATGCGGCAGCGAGCGTTGTTGCACACCGGCCCTCAGGCAGGGCACCACAGCTCAATTGAGAACTATCATGACATAGAGAAACAATGACACAATTGGCCCACCATGCACCGGCTGCAGATGTCCACCCACGAACGTGTGTGAATCATTCAACAAGGGAATACATGCTATACAACGGGCCACTCTTGCTCCTGCCATTGAGAACCAGAAAGGTCCAGAGTCAGTGGAGGAGCAACTGCTGAACAAGGCCTTGGAGAACATGTGAATGCAGACTAAGCCCAAGGAGTCAGAGGTCCTGTGGACTGGGGTCATGAGAGCCACTCGGAAGGTGTAAACCAGGAGGACCTTGCACGATACCTGCAGAGACTCCCTGGAAGCCATTCTTCCCCTGACAGTATAGGCTGTGGTGGAGCTCCGGAGAGGTCTGCAGCAGGATTCCTGCTGCCTGTGTTGACAGTTGGGGAGAGGACACTACCTGGCTGTGGGGTCCCAATGCGATGGGAGGCTGGAGAGAAAATGCTACAAAAAATGGCTTTTGCCCCAGACGGCTCACTTGATTTTTGACAACCCTTAGGCTGTAACTACTTGTTAGATCCTTCTTGCGTATCTCTGTCTTCCTGAGAAACCACTTCGAAGATACCACCATGTGTTACAGCAGCCATTGATATTTTCCTACTAATCTATCCATAACTCTGTAATGTTCGTATTATTTCTATCCTATTTCATAAATGGATGCATGCTTATTATTATGTGTTTCCTACAACAACCATTGAGAACAGTTAATGATTATTCAATAGGTCACTCATGTATAGTTTTATTTATTTTCTTTAGAAGCCACTTTGAAGATACCTAAGTATAGTACAACAACTATTGATAATCTCCTACCTCTTTTGTCTGTAACTCACTATTATTTGTTTATTTGTTTTCCTGAAAAGCTATGTTGTAGATGACAATATGTAAAACAATAACCATTGATAATTTTCTACCACTTTGTAATTTGGTAAGCCCCCCCCATTATTATGTTATCCTTCTTTTACTCTTTAAAATAAAAAAAAAACAATAAAAAAAAAAAAAGAATACCATAGCCCAGTGGAGAAATCCACATTTCCCAGGATGCCAAACTATATTTTCTGAAGAGTTTCTTACCAAATAGTAACTCTATGGAGCATTAAAGTGTTTGAAATCTGAACAAAGTTAAATAAGTTCTTTTACCACAGGAGATCTCTGAGCCCTCCCCAAACTGTCCAATACAACTTTCTGCAATGATGGATATGTTTGAAATATGTATATTCCAATGTGGCAGACACAAGCCACCTGTGGCTACTAAACTTTTAAAATGTAGCTAGGATGATTAAAGAACTGAACTTTTTACTTTATTCATTAATTCTAGTTAAGTAACCATTTGGAGTTAACATTTATAAGGTTAACTCTAAGAGACAGATAACACATGAAATATTTCCCAAACTTACGGGGCCAAGAATTGTGCTTTCAAAAGACTGGAATTCTATGCAAAACCATTAGTGAAGGACTAGGCTATGAGCCTTCTGCTAAGAGTCAAAGCCCCAGGAAATCACTCTGGCCTGGACATCCTAACTGGTCATCCTCGCCACCAGTCACTACACAGTGGCAGAGGCCAAGATGTCATCTATTCCCTACATGTGACACCCTCATGGCACAATTCAATTATAGCCAGTTTCTCAGGTTCCTATTAATTGCCTTTGCTTCCTAGTGCAGGTCTGGTCACAAGATCCAATGAATGTTAAGTAACTGGCTGTTCCTTTCTACCAACATAAATTTACTGCTACTGGGCTGTGTAGTTGACTAGAGAGCCTTGGATACATTGGGACACATCAGTATCTCAATAACCCAATGAGATAAGTAACATTCCATTTTCTAGGAGAGAAAAAAGTGGAACCTAGATGCCTGAAGCTACCTGATTGCACACTTGGTTAATAGGACTTGGCCTCAAGCTTTAAATCATGATTCATCAAACATTCTAACAAAACTGTTCAAATGATTTCCTTAAAATATCTAGGGCCTATAAAAATATTGAATTAATATAGTCTCAAAATATCAAAATATAATACATTCTCAAAAAAGGAATTTGTTTCACAAGTTTGCTCACACATAGCTTTATAGATATGATAAATGCAGGCAATGTTTAATGGTAACAGAAAACAACACCAATGTGATTATTCAAAAACATCTAGGGAAACCTCAACTGAACCTGGAATAATTTTGTGCCTGGTGAATGAGAACTCCACATCAGTGTGTAAATAACTAGTTAACAAATTTCATTTGCCCAATTATTTCTCCTCACCTGGGCATGCAATCAATTTGGTGATTTCAGTGTCATTTCTTAGACCACAGCAGCACACAAAAATTTTGCATCTCTTTGAATTGTAGCTTCTGGGCAAAAGTTCTTGAGTCAATGTATTATCGCATCAGGAATGAGTACATTTGACTTTGACTTAGACAACTGCAGAAATCAAGGACTTTTTCATCAGAATAATGTTTGTTCCTTTAACCTTGTAGGATACTGACTGGAATCTGTAACTATGATTCAGAGTTCCAAGTCCCAGCATTGCCAAAAGAAGATGGTGCACACCCCAGAACAGTACACCCCTGAGACAACAATACAAATTACCTAGGCATGGCTGGCTATTGGCAGAGTTCATTTTACTCAGGCACCTTGGATTAAAATATAATCAGTTTCAGTCAAATACATAGCAGTCATTATTTTATGTGTTGTTATGGGTTGTATCTAAATGTTCCTCTGAGCCTCAGGAGCTCATAGGTGGGGTTTTGGAAGGTGGTTGGATAATGGGTGTGTGATACTGGATCAGTGTACTGATTGGTCTAGAGTGGTTCTGAGAGGGCCAGAAATATAGCTGAGCAGCATAAGTGCCTGCCTGGCAAGTTCAAGGTGTTATGTTCAATTCCTGGTGCCCCCTCCCCAAATAGAGTAGTTCTGGGTGTCGTGAATATATTTTCACAAAGTGAAAACAGAAGCCCTATCCTGGGTGTGGGTGGCACAAACAAATACATTTGTAGCCTGGATGGGATATAAAGGGGAGGCTCACTGCTTGCTGCTTCCTGTCTGCCCTGCCATGGACTGTTTCCCTACTACTATTGTCTTCTGTCAAGCTCTCCTTCCTTGGAACCAGCTGACTGTGGTCTTAAACTTCTATACTCTATGAGCTAAAATAATCTTTTCCTAGTTTAACTTGTGGGTACCTGGTATTTTGTCCCAGCAGCCAGAAAATACCTAAGACATGTGTAATAAATCTGTGCACATTTATTAATAAATAATATTGGATTTATTATTAAATACTCTGAAAAATATCATACTACAGTTTTCATTACAGTATTGCATGCAAATATATCATCTATCATCATATCAGTGGTCCTGCCAAACTTAAAGGAAAGTAAGAGGTAAAAAAAGAAAGGAATGAGGGCCAGGCATGGTGGTGCACACATGTAATCCCAGCACTCGGGAGGCTGAGGCAAGAGGATCATTGTGAGTTTGAGGCCAGCATGGGCTACAAAGTGAGCTCAAGGCCAGCCTGAACTGCATAGCGAGACCCTGTCTCAAAAAGAAAAAAAAAAAAAAAAAAAAAAAAAAAAAAAAGCAAGGAATGAAAAGAAGAAAATTGACTGGAGGAAAATAACAGTGAGTTCAAATATAAAAGTCAGTGTCTTAATTACTTTTCTCCCATTGCAGAGGAAAAAATACCCAACACTCAAAGTTAAAGGAGAAAACGTTTGTTTAGTACATAGTTTGTAGAGATTTCAGTCCATAATCAGCTGGTTCTAAGGCAGGGTAATGTGGCAGAGGGGCAGCCATTCATGGTGGTGGAAGACACCAAAAGTGACAAGAGAGGAGGAGGAGAGCATGCCTCTTTCTTTCTCTTATATTGTATGCAGGCTACCTGCTCTAGGGGAAATGTAGCAGTCATACCCAGCATTAGACCATGAATCAATCACAAACTTTAGATTCAGCCACCTTTGGGAAGCCTGTCCCCTATGACTGTATGAAGCTTTGAGGGTCATCTAGACACAAACCATAACAGTTAGATTGTCAGGAAGAAAACCCTGAAGAAAGTGATCCAGTACACTGAGGACTAAGAAATCTCAGAGGAGAGATGACTTAGTGACCAGTATGCTCAAAGGCATGGTGGAGAAGATCAGTGAAATTATGGGGAAGGAAAAGCCTGGTTAAAGGAGAGACTAGAATCACAAGAGTGAAAAGAGGAGATGGAGAGCAAAACAGCTTGCACACAAGTCTTTCAAGCAGCTTGGGGAATGGGAAATCTTTGGTACACCATTGCCAACTCTTAGAAGATTGACAATCTAAAATTTGAACATAGTCCTAACTATTTACCAGATGTATGGACTTAGAGAAATACTTACCTTTCTGAGTCTTGCTTTTCTCTTCAATGAAAAATATAACACATTTATTCCCTATAATAATCCTCCAAGTTCTGTATTATGCCCACTTTAGAGATTAGGAAACCAAGACATCAACTGATTAAACAGTTCTCTCAAAGTCATGCTATTGGTAAGTGGCAGAGTTGGTACCAAAGCAGAAGATTCTGGCTTCAGATGCCATGTTCTCAGCTCCAACATTGTTCTGCCTCTCCTCTCAGAGAAAGAAATCATGTTGAAAAGGCAGGGAGAGAACTTTTCTAGACAAAGTATTTTATGTAAATTCTTATTCACATCAGATGAAACTAATGTTCTACTTATATGTTACTGTATAAACAGGCAAAGTCTACTCAAATTAATTTTTGAATCAAGCTTTCCTTCCCCAAGATTAATAATTTATAAGAATCGAGCCATGTCTCCACCTATGAAACACATAAGGCATATTAATGCTTCAACAATCTTCATGGCTAATAATGATACCACAAGTGGTAGAAATGAATGTTAAATCAGGGATCCACCATCTACAACACAGAGCCAGACTCAAAGAGAATATTAAGTTAGGCTCCCACAGTCTGCAACTCTGGTCAAGATTCAAGTGCAGGTAGAGGAAATTCAGCAATATAAGACCATCTGCTCCAAAGGGTACACTTCTGAACTGCTTCACCCAGGCTTATAGTCTCCTCAATGTATTCTTAGGCTGAAAACTAAATTCTCTTTGAAATCAAGCCCTACTAGTATATTTCTGAAGACACTGCAGCATATATCAAAATGCAGATCTAATTACCTACTATTACACTAAAGAATATTTACTTTACCAGGATGTGTTAAATGATTATTTCTCATTTATCATCATACTCTGCACTCCAGGCTGAAAGGAAGATGCACCCTGAAAGATAGGACCTGACACCAGAGCCTAATTCTGAATTTTCTTTTGAGGAAAAAACAAACAAACAAACAAACAAAAATATATATATATATATATATATATATATACGCACACACACACACACACACACACACACAACAGAGTCTACTAACAGCACTTTTTAAAAGTACTACCCAATATTCTGAGAATAAAGTATACAGTAGAAAGAGGAAATAAAATAGTTATGTGGACAAAGTAAATACAGATATATTCAAACAAAGTGAAGATGACCAATTAGATAAGAAAAGCATGGCTAATCACAAAGAGAATGATCCTAGGGTGAGAGTAGGTAGAGGAGGTAGGGACCTACAAGATAAGAGTTGAAGGACCTTGTCCAAATTCTCCTTCCTTTCTGAAGGTATTAAACTCCTATAACTAGGTATGAATCCTTTCTTTGGCTTAAGGTGATATTTCTAACAATTTAATCTTTCCTTTTCTGTACACTTTTTAAATACTGTCTCCACCCAGTCCCTTAAGCTCTGGTTGACTGGAGCAGGCTTATTATGTGACTCAAAGACAGCCAATCCAAAGGGGAATGAACCAAAGTAATTCTTATTTTCCCAACTCAGAACTAAGAGGCACAGAGAAGATAGTTACAAGTTCAGATACACCCAGGAATGGAGGTAGTGACAGAGTGGACAAAAGCTATGGAGAAACAGTAAGGAATGAGGGCGGGGTGAGGGAGCTACTCTGAATAAAGAATAGAGTAATGGACAAAAGTGGAGGAAAATACCATGAGCCCTATAATCTGTGTTCCAAAATTTCTAATTTCAGCCTCAGTGATCTACCTATATTTTATGGTTTTTAAGAGTCAATAAACCATTATATTCTTGCTCCAACTTTTCTTTTTGCTTCAGCTTATCTCATATTTGTGTTTCTTACTATCAGAGAAACATAAGTATAAATCAATGCAGCACATATTGACATTGGTGGGGAATTTATACTTGACACCAAAGCCAACTTTTATCATCCTCACATTTCTCCCAAGAATTTTTGGGCCATTTGAGCAAAAAAAAAAAAAAAATTGATTTTCCATCATTGGCCTCCTGTGATTTTATTGTCCCATTTCATTTTAGGGTTTTTTTAGTGTTGGAAACTGAACCCACAGCTTCGTGCATTATAGGTAAGTGCTCAAGCTCCATCCTCAGCCCTCCATTTGAAATATTTAAAAGGAGATTTTATATTCTGAAGTTCCAGGTAGCAAGTTTCCTATCATAAGATACATTCAAAACAAAGTTACTTGATCTTATGGTAAAAAAAAATGTACAGAAGACAAAAATCAAACATGTGAGGGGTATTTAAACAAGATCACCTGCACTTCCCAGCCTTCAGATTCTAGGATCCTTCTGGCCTCTTTTGGCAGACAGCAAAGGCCCAACTCATATATCTTACCTCCTACAACACCTCGTCACATTCCATCAGCCTCATCATCTCATCTTGAGATGGATAGGTCCCATTTAGTCCCTATTAAAAAATGACCATCAGAACTGAATAGATGTGATCTAACCAGTGTAGAATCCCCTTGGATTGCCACCTCTTTAATCTGCATTCCCTTTGTAAATACTATAAATGTTGGCTGGAGAGTATTTCCTGTTACTGATAATACGCCTCCCCAGTAGCTGCAACTGAATTTGGAATCACCTTAGCTGTCCAAAGTAGTAGCAACTTAGATACAGATGTTAATAGCAGGTTGGAAAAGGAAGCCATTTGCAGTAGGTTACCAGTTGGAAGGAATCCTATTACCTTGGGGAAGAGTGACAAATACGTGGAAAAAGAGGATAAGAAACTTGCAGAGGTAAACTTCAGTTTTGCTTTTGGTTGACCTTGAAAAATCAGGACCCTGGAGACAACCAGTCCAAAGTCTCCAGAACAAAATGTTTACCTGCCTTCAGCCTAAATTACACCAAAAAAAAAAAAAAAAAAATCCCTAAATCTGCCACATATATACAGCCCTTTACTGCCTGAGCATGTTTGAAACCTGGATATCTAAATGTTCCACTATGGAAACATTTTTCGGTTCAAAAGTAGAATCAGAGAAAAAGGTACCCCAATACACAAGAAAATATAGCATGATATAGTGTTGGTGTAGTGGATGATCCATTTAAGTTAGGAATTAGTTGGTATGCACCTTTACAGCCATACAATGACAAGATCAAATGTAGCCCCCCATGCCCAAACACTGAATACCATTACTCATACTACATCTTTGAGTAATAAGACAGAAGAACTTCTGCAGATTCATACTTTAAATTCAACCTATCAGCCACACATAATTGGGCAAGTAATTTTCTTGAAAATTCCTCGGCTTCACTCTAACCATACTTACATGCCATGTGTGTGCTGAATAACAAGTATT
>NW_004955518.1:246415-272865 GCF_000276665.1 Chinchilla lanigera | reverse complement strand
TGGTTTTTCTCCGGTACCGGGAACCGAACTCACGACCTTGCGCTTGCCAGGCAGGCGCTTTTGCCACTGAGCTAAATCCCCAGCCCCTTAACAAGTATTTAAAACATTCCTAAAGAATGCAAACTCCACTTATTTGTTCATTTATTCAAAAGTAGCCAGGATTTACATATCTAAAGAAGTATGGAAAGTTTTTCTCTCTGAGAACTTTAACCAAAGCTCCCTAGAGCTATGATTACAAGATATTTCCACACTAAATAGTTCAAAACTGCATAATATTTGGGAACACATGCCCCATGTCCAAATGAATGGTAAAAGTCCTTAGAATCCGTTCCAGTCCCACCCACCTGGTGGCACAACTACAAAAGCCAACCCAGCCTCTCTGACACACCTCTAATCTAATTTGCATCTGACAAGACAACTGTAATCTAATTTGCCTCCTGGCAGGTATCTTGCTCCACAAATATGGTCCTGCCATAAATGTGGTCCACAAATGTGGGCCCCTCCCGAAAGTGTCCTGCCCTCTCAAACAAAGCATCTCACGTGCCAAAATCACATCCTCCTGCGCACCAAAAATCAAATCCTCCTGCATAATAATGTCCAGCGCCTCTACCCCACTATAAACCCAAACTCCTTGAGTCTCTGCGCTCCTGGTCTGTATCCTGCCCTGCCCATCAATCACTCCCATTCCAATAAAATTCCCCTCTCCTCTCTGTTGCTGTGTTTTTTACCTGATCCCTCCGCTGACCTTACAAGTGAAATATATTGTAGAAATTTTAAGGAGAAGGCGGAGGTTGACCAGCTACAACCTCCTAAAAACCAGGAGATCTGGGCTGGATTATGAAGAGTCAGTCTTACAACCAGGTTATAAGACAACAGAGGAGTTAGTTGCCATTTCCACTGTCAGTTTGCAGGGAATCAAGATCATCATAAGCCTGAAGAATCATGTCTTGAGTATTCCCAGCAACTCAATTACAGCATGCAAATTTTCCACAGAGTGGACTTTTAGGCTTCAGGAGCCACACACAAGCTGCTTTGGGCTTTTTACATGAGGAAAACATTGTTGGGAAAGAAGCCTGAGGACCAACCACTGGAAAGTGCACTCAGTAGCACTTTGGTTGAGATAATTGCTGAGTTTTTTTAAAATTGTAGGCTTTGGAGATAGCCACAAGCAAAATTTGTGACAGACATTTGACACTGAGAAACTTTGCCATGTGTGGGTGAAATTTTTCACCTCTCTTCCCTCCAAAAGACTGGCTTATTGACTAACAAAGGAAAATTATTTAATACCACTAGAGTATGTTAGCCAAGTCTTTTCTTTTGTCACAACACTCTTGAGCTAGGCACCAAGATTTATCAATGTGTATGCTTATGCAGATCCCCGCTAGGCACCAAGATTTATCAGTGTGTATGCTTATGCAGATCCCCAACCAGACAATCCAGTTAGGCCACACTGCAGCCTAACTGTAGCCTCACTCCATAGATTTAGTGTTTCTCTGTGAACACATACATGCAGATTTGCAGCTAGACTCCTCAGTCACCACAGTGGACCCCAGACCTCAGTTGCTGCAGAACTGCCTTCCTAACCTAAGGATCAGATGTTCTCCTTTGTCCTTTCTACTAGCAGGAAACTCTGCCTAGAAGGACACTGATGGCATGACAGGCAAAAGACACAAATCCATTCAGTGGAAAGATTTACAAGCCAGAGAAAATAAAAGACAGCTTTCTGAGACACTTAGAAGCCCATAGCCATCAGGACCCTGTGATACAGTTAGCATAGTAAGGGTATAATCAGAGGAATGAAGACAGCTTTGAGAGATTCACAGAGTCCCAGCACTGACTGGATCTGCAGGTCCAGCAGGTGATAGGAACTCACCAGCAGTTGACAAACATGTTATCTGTTATCATCTGCAGAAGGTTCCAGGGCTATTGAGTTGCTGATTCCTAAGTGCGCTAACAAAATTGGAAAAGGAAGCAACCCTGCCTCCTGGCTTTCTTAACCATTCTACTTATTGTAAATATGGAATTGCAGAAGAACTGAATCTAACCGGCTTAGAGACATTGGGAAAGCTCTTTGTGTCTTAGCTCTATACTTTAAAAATTATAATAACCATGTCCTGGAGTCTTGAGAAGGTTCAATAAGACAATGGAGATTAAAGTACCTAATATGGGTCTCCTACATCATTTCACCTAAATGAAAGTTAGTAAATACATTAATACCTCAACAAATCAATTATATACCATTTCTAGGGTACCAACTGTGTGTTAAACAATGAGATTCTGTGTTAGTGAACTTTCTATCATATAACAAATTTTGAGATAATCAATTCATAAAGAGAAAGATGTTATTTTGCCTGACTTTTGATGGTTGCAGCTCATGAATGACTGGTTTTGCTGGTTTGGGGTCTGTGGTCAGGCAGCATATCATGGGTGGAGCATACAACAGAGCAAAGCCATTAGCCTCATGTCCTGGGAACAAAAGGTAAAGAGGGAGAGGAAAGGTCCCATGACCCCTTTTGATGGTGCATGACCTAAAGATCTCCCATTAGGCCCCACCTCTTAAAGCTTCCACTACCTCCAAGTAGTCCATCTTTAGGGACCAAACATGCAACACATGGGCATCTGCAGACCTTTTAAGATCCAAACTGCTCTAAATTATAAAAATAATGAAGCATTTTCCTCCATCCCTAGATTTACAGACTAGTTGAGAAGGTGACATAGACATGGGCAGATTTACAAGTATTGAGCAAGCACTGAGAATAGACATACATGGAAGTGCTGTGATTATTCCAAAGAAGGAAAGTTAGGGCAAGTGGGGGTCCAGGAAGGAGGAATTCTAGCAGAACTGCAAAACTTGAGGGCTTTGGTGAGAAAAGAAGATACGCCAAATGAAAAAAATACCTTCAGAACCGAGAAGAAATGAAATAAGACATACAGGAAATGAAATAAGACAGATGAAATAAGACATACAGGAAAACTTTAGTTCCCCAAGAGTTCATACAATGACAGTTGGTGTTCCATGAATCAAGTCCTCACATTTGAATACCCATTAAAACTCAAGACCAATCCTAGTACACAGAAATATGAACATGTTCTTACTACCTCCCCCAAGGTAGTAGCTTTAATTCAGCACAGAAGAGAGGCGAAAAAAAAAAAAAAAAAGAAGGGAGAAAATAAAACATTCAGAAAGATAATCATCTGTGTTTTCTGGTTTAGTTTTCCTTCCAATGTGTAATTATGATTCCAAGAGCTGAGTTGGCCATTTGGAGAGCTGATGGTCCAGGTCAAGCTACTAACCCACATAGGAGGAAAGGAGGAAATCAATCTACAGACAATGCACTGTATTTGCATGGTTTTTCTTTTAAAGGATATTTGTATTTGGTAACTAAAAACGAGATACTCTCATGGTCTGTCTTATTTTGGTAGGAAGCATCAAATTCACAAGCCTTCAGCAAAGTCTAAAAAGTGCTGCCAACTACCTCATCCCTAGAATAAAACATAAGGCTGTATTATTTTCATTTTATATGAACCATTCAAAGTTCAGGGCTGGAAAATTGTGTGTGGGCTGATGCCTGATGGTGTAGCCAGTTATTATGTAGTGAGTCACAATAAATTTCCAGAGCCACCACACCTTAAAGTTAAACTCACTCAAGCCAGACAGTAAACTATTAGTAGGGATATTTTTGTAACCATAATTTCTAGCCTTTAACTAATTTTTTTAAAACTTGTTACACTGCCAATTTTATAAAAACAGTTCTGTTTTCTCACATCAGTATTTTGGAATATTTATTTTTTCAGAAACAATACAAGATGAAAAAGATGCTCCTGGAATATTTTAAGAACTTTTCAGCAGACCAACTTTGTCCAGGAGCATCACAGGGGAGCACTAGCTCAGTCCTGTCAGACAGCCAACTCCTTGCCACAACAGAGACTCAGCAAAGGTCTGTGACGGTCATAGCAGTGTCTGCCCCACAAACCAAAAAGGAAGTCTCTGCATGGCAAGACCAAGGAGGAGATGGCACCATGCAGGAAGAGCTGCTGATGAGACATGAAAGTTTTAAAAAGACTAAATAGCAGAGTTGGAGCTGCTAAGTAGTCCCATGACTCAGAAGAAGGCAGCTAGTAAAACTCATAGCCCAAATAAGGCTCACAGACCTCATCATAAATCCATGTTTGATCACCTGCAGTAGTTCCGCTTCACACGCCCATCAGGAATTCATGATGTGCTCACATCTGTCTGTGTCCCAGAGTCTAAGGCTGGAAGCTGCTGTTTAGCATAAATGTGCTTAAAGAACCTCTAAACAGCTCTGAGACAGACTCAGTCTGGAGAGCATCTGAATCAGCTGGCTTTTCTTCATTTATTTTTAATTCTTTTAATGACATGTTACTGGGGTCAGTGATGTACACATGGGACTCTATTTCTGAGGCTGTGGTTTCACACACAGACATATTCATTATTCAAGAAAAATGAGTGAAACAATTTATAATATGTATTTGCTGTCTCTCTCACATGGCAAAGGTCTCAAATGTGTCACAAAACTCATCCTTAGAGTAACCCATTCTTTCTACACATAAAAGTAATGGAACAAATGATTGTTCTGGAGACTTGTAAACTCCCCCAACTTAGGGGAGGAGTTGGGGTCCAGGGAAGACCTTGACCTTGCATAGGTGAGCCAGAGGGCTTTTCGTCAGCCAGAGCCAGTCAAATGAACCAAATGAACTGCACTGGGCAGGGCAGAGGCTGGTAACAGGAGACACGGGGAAGATTCCAATGCATAGCAGTGACGACATGGAGGTTTTTCTTGGTTAGGAATACAGATTGCACCTACACCTCAGTTATCACTTCTTGAAAAGGGGAGTCAGATGCAGGGAATTAAAGGGCTTAGACAAATCAGAAGGTGAGAACAAAAACCATATCTTCTCTTCTCAGCTTTGTCCTGAGCCTGGGCTGACACCTGGCACCTAGGCAGTGAATGAATCTTTTTTTGTTGTTGTTGTTGTTTTTTTTGTTTTTCTCCAGTACCGGGAACCGAACTCACGACCTTGCGCTTGCCAGGCAGGCGCTTTTGCCGCTGAGCTAAATCCCCAGCCCCGGCAGTGAATGAATCTTCCAGAGCCAAGTTTTTAAATTTAAAATCCAGGGATGGTGAGGTTTGGACTGTACAATGTAAGAAAACGAATAGAGTATATCAGTCTCAAAATGGTGTCTGCATCACAGATGAGGAAAGTGACATTCCTTAGTGCTGAACTGAACTTTCTTGTTTAAATGACATTCATGATGTCTTAATTACTTATCTTGTTGCAGAGACAAAATACTCAACACTCAGAGTTAAAAGAAGGGAAGGTTTATTTAGTTCACAGTTTGTAGAGGTTTCAGTCCATACTAGGCTGGATCCAAGGCAGAGTGGTCTGGCAGATGAGCAACAGTTCATGGCAGCAGAAGACAGCAAATGTAACAAGGGAGAGAGAGAAGGTACAAGCCTCTTTCTATTCCTTATATTGTATATGGGCTACCCACCCTGGGGCGAGTATAGCACTCACACCCTCAATCCCAGCATTGGACCATGAATCAATCAAATTCTAGACTTAACCACCTCTAAAAAAGCCCAAGACTGCATGAGGCTTTGGGGGGGGACATCTAGACACAAACCATAACACATGGTGAGAATGAGTTAATTCTGTGGGACCTCCTTGAGTTAGCAAACCCTATAATCTTTTCCTCTGATCCTGGTCCTCTGCATTCCACCTGAGTTGGCACCTAAGGACTAGAGTCTCCCTGGAAGTGTGTATTCCATGACTTGCTCATTTTGAGGGCAGATTCTGGCTAAGAAATAGTCTTCACTTGCTTTTCTCATTCTTTTACCAAACCACTTCTTCCCTACCCCTGCTGCCCCATCCTCCTGACACCTCAGTGCTTTGCTTTCCAATTACAGCTTCAGTGTTTCTGTCCAGTCCACGTTAAAGCTTAAGGTCCCTTTGGAACATGACACACAGAGGGAAGAGCCAGATCCTCACTGTCCATCAGTCCTCCCCCTCACTCTCCTCTGCCTTATGCACTCCTTTCTACGTCTTCTGACCTTGCTCTTCTGTTTACTTCACAACAGCCTTACTGTACCACTGGATCCTAAGTCAAAACCTCCATAACTTGTGGTGGGAGGAGTTAAGCTGATATGTTCCCTGCCCTGTCATCCTCCTCTTGAACTTCTAGAAAGCCCACCTAATCCACAGAGGCTCTCTACTACACAGACTACAACTCTTGTGTTATTTACCTGTGGACATTTCCCTTTGTTTGGAGAACTTTGTGCCTACCTTGCCTTCTGACTCTAGGTAAGTTTTTCCCTGAGGCAGGAAGTATAGTCTCATGAGTGGATAACTGACCTGAAATCTAGGAGAATTGCATTCTCAATTGGTCTCACTCTGGGAAAACTACTTTGACTCTAGGAGTCAAGTGATATTTCAGCAGCCTTAGGTGAGTGAGAAGAAAGCATATCAGGCATCCAGAAGGAGCATCTCCAGCTTCTGGCCCTTTCTGCAATGGGCACACAATGACTCAGCTTCCTGGATGGATCCTGGGACAAGTAGGTATCCTACTTCACAGACTTCTTCCTTCTCTCCCTTTCTCTAATCTTGACTATTTGGCTCCCTCCAGCCTTATTTTATCAAAGAATTCAGTAAGATTCATGGTCAGCTGCACTGAGAGTGTCTTGGGGCCAGATGTGCATCATAAATATCTTATTCAGGAATGGGTTAATCTGTCATAAAATGCTATCAAGAATTCTGACAAATGACTTTTTTACTCCCAAATCCTGCAGATAAGGGTTAAGACATTTTCAGTCTCAAATAATAGAAATTCAACTCAAGTTATCAACAATGAAATCTAGGAGTTTACACAACTAAATGCATTTGACCTCAGGCAAGGTTGGATAGATTGTCTCAAACAGTGTCATCAGAGCTCTGCTTCTGCCTTCACCTGCTGGACAGGTGCTCTCCAATAGGCAGGAAGACCATTTCCTGCTAAGAATCTCAGTAGAATGAAAATATTTTATAATAGTTAAAGCAGAAATGCTACAGAAAATTCTACTTGGGTCATGTTACCATTCAATACTACCCCTGGGTCATGTGGCCTCTCCATGGCAGAGTGGTCCTGACTCAAGATGGCGGAATGTATTCGTCACAAAGGAGATGAATCAAGTTCCTACAAAAATGGAAATGGGTGTTGGTCTGGAAAAATCACCAAAGTCTCCTATACTACTGTGAGCCAGCTACAAATCAGGTCTGCAGAAACTCACAACAAAAGGGGTTGCCCAATGTACCTATGACTTAGTATTCTAAATCATGTTTCCAACATAAGCAAAGAGCTGGGGCCATATGCTAGCTAGCTAGAGCATAATGTTGTGGCAGTCTATGTCTTTCTGTAGCTAAATAAATCTCTTTTTGTTTGGTGGAGTTAAATGCAAGTAGCTGTAGACCTTGGTGTAATCATCAAAATTTTTCTATAACTCTTGAGATAAATGAGAAAAACACATTAATAAATCAAAATTACACTGAAGTTCAACTCTAATCACATGCTTTGGTTCTAATAAAGTTTCCTATTAAGAGCACATTACTTCTTTTTCTCTACAGAAGTTACTTAATAAGTCTAAAGCAGATTGTCACTTCTATGGATTGAGATCTTATTTTCACACAGATTTATGTCATCTCAGCAATCAGCACAGCTCCTGTCTCAACCACTAAGTCAGCCTGCTAAAGAGAAACACTGACCCACTGGCCCCAAAACCCAAATTTGGAGACCCAAATCATCTAATGAGCCACAAAGTAGCTTAGAAGGCAACACTCTCCTTAATCACTAACATTAAAGCCTCCTTAGTGGATGTGCTACTTTTCTACACCAGAACTATTTCTCTCTCTAGTAACAAGGACACTTTAATACCCTGATGCTTTGCTAGGAAGCAGGGATTTTGGGGTTCGGCCTTGTAGCCAGGGAAGAAAGGTCTTGGATGCAGAGCTTTTTCTGACTTTGTGGTGAGTTGGCTTTTCTCACCCTCAAGCCTCTCTGCCTCTGGTAGGCCCATGTTGCAGGAACACAAATGTTTATCTGGAAGAGATGTTCCCAGGTTCCAAGCTCTTAACTTTATACCAAGGGTGAAAATGATGTATGAAACATTTTGGTATATATTTGAAACAATATCATACTGAAAAATCAGATGAATATTTCCATAGAAGAGAAACACACAGTAGTAAAGCATGGTGAATACATGGGCCTCTTGGTCTCCCAGTCAAGAAGGCAGAGATGGTTAATGTTTGATTCCTCTGTAGAAACAGAGTACACCCTTCCAGGCACAGCAAAAGAATCAAGTCAGGATTGCTGCCTGAAACCAGAAGTAGTGTGAGCTCCCTCATTTGTAAAAGAAGAGAGAAAGTCTACAGCTTCTGGCCTGAACCACTAGTCTTTCTACAAAAGCCAGGGACTACAATATCAAGAGAAGGGATGTACAGGCCCAGGAGCCCCATTCTGGATAAAGCCATACAGAACTGGGTAACTTTAATGACATCATTTGAACTGAGTCTGGAACATAGTTCCTGACAGACAGGTGCAGGCAATGTCAAAATCACTAACTGTGAAAGAAAAGTGAAGGGCAAAGGAATGAAGAGAACAAAACCGGAGATCAGTGTGTCAGGTACACTTCCATATCAGAAATGATGGAAGCCTCATCTAAGACAGCTCTGGGATGGAGCAAGGGAAAGGACAAGGAATCTAAGGGACATAAAAGAGGAAGACCTGGTGGACATACTCACCAATTGAGGCAATCTGAATTATAAGTACCTCCTCAGGAAGATCAGAAGTTTTATGCTGGGTGTTATCTACAGAGGTGGTTAAAGTGAAGAAACTGATCAAATTGCCTGAAATGATAGGGGAAGGCTAAAGCCCAAGCACCAGCCAATACCAACTCTCAAAATACACAGAAAGACAGAAGACTGACCAGGAAAATCCAAGACCCTCAAAGATCATGAGAGAATGCCATCATATTAGTCACTGACAGAAGGGGGGCCACAAACATCAGATAATTCCAGAGGTCAAGTAAAGCAAAGAGCAAAAAGAATATTTTGGATTTAATAATGCAGGTGTCACTTGGCAGCTCTGGCCTCATTGATCTAATGAGTATAGTGTCAGGCTGAATCTCAAAAATCTGATTCTGTCCACCTGCAGATTTTCCCCAGGTGATACTGAATATTGATCAGGCAGTTAAATACCCATAATTAAATGCACTTTTTCTATAGCCAGAATTTTCCCTGAGTACTACTCCTGACTAACATTAGAATTTTGTTCAGCCTTTAAAAGAAGGAAATCCTGCGATTATTCAACATGGATGGAGCTAGAGGACATTCTGTTAGGGAAAATAGAAATAGAAATATTGAATGATCTTGCTTCCAGGTGGATTTAAAAATAGCCAAATTCCTAAAAGCAGAGAGCAGGATTGTGGTTGCCACATATAAGGGGAGACAGGATGATGTTGGCAAATGGGTACAAATATGGCAGTTCTCTAGAGGGGACAGAATGATTATTAGCTGGAGTGCAATGATTATTTCATGCATCAAAACATCAAGTTGTGTACCTTAAATATACACAACTCTTACCTGTCAATCATACCTTAGTAAAACTGTTTTTAAAAATCAACTCTTCCCGAATTCCTGACTTTCATCAACTTCAAAGCAGCTAGCTTAGAAGACAGATCTCCAGGTTTCATTTTCTGACTTCTTTGCCTCAATTTTCAGGATTTTCTCACTTTCTTATTTAAGAAAGAGACGAGGCCTCGCATGTTTTGGAGGAGTGGGGGGATTCAGCCCTCTTGCTTTTATATTCATAGCAATCAATATTTACAAAGCTGTAAGGAATCTTCATGCATTTAACTTTCTCCTTACATCCCTGTGGACCTATTTTACAAAAGCAGAAATTGTTCAGCTAAAGTTTACAAATGTTTATTTTCAGCTAAGCATCAAGAATTTAGCAGAGGCCATCACTTGAAGGCAGAAGTTCTACTGAAGCCACATCAAATATAAGTAATATCCCATGAGTACAAGTACACAAGTCAAAATACAAAATTATGAATAATTTTTCAACACTTTGGGTATAGTGTATGACTGGTACTGCCCAAGGAAGGGAGAGAAAGAAGCAGGAGAGGAAGGGAGAAAAAGCAACAAGAGATTGTGGGAGTCATTGGGAAAACTCTAGCAGCAGCTGGGACTTGGGCCAGAAATGTACAACCACCACAGGAAATACTGCTCAGGGCCCAAACAGCATCCCTGCCAGGAAGAGGAGGCAGCTCACACCTGGCTTCAATAAAGATCCTTCCTTCAGACCCAGCCTTGGTCTTGCAATGGTCATGAAATTCTGGGTTTTTTAAAACCTAAAAGACAAGTTGCCTGGCACTCTGCCACTTGAGCTCCAATCTCTGTGTTTTTTGGAAGCAATGAATTTATTTATGGTCTTCTCATTAAAATGCTGTTTGAGACAAAGAGGGAAAAAAGTCTCTTATTTAAGATTCCCAAATTGGAATTCTCTTCTCCAAAGAAAAGAATGCAGGTAGAAAAATCCACTGATCATTCACTGCTCGCTCCTGTATTTCTTAGTGGAACATCTAGCTAGACAACTAAAACTGCTCCCCCTGTTCCCTTTACCTTCTGCTCACAAAAGTACTCGGGTTAATGGTCTTTCTGCAGTCTCTTTCTGGCACCCCTTGTATCAGTATCATCTGAGTATTCAGTTTGTTGCCTGGACTTGAGAAAAAGCCATTTTCTGTTGGTCACTTACAGGTTTTTAAAGTTTATTATTAAGTTAGCAAACTTCTGTTTGTAAGGACATCTAATTTTAGGCCTCAGAATCCAACCATGCATTTCCCTTTGCCTCTGTACCAAATGATTCTACTTGTCTTAGAGGCTCTCCAGATCAACAGATAAAACCTCTAGGCCCCCTACTCAGCAATTTAAATAAACTAGTGTAGGACTTTTTTCCACCTGAGACCACAATTTCTGAAACCACTTCCTGTCCTCATGTTCCTTGACCCTTCTTGCAGCAGTTGGCTTTATTAACCACACTGTCCTTGAAAACTTTCTTGTGCACATGTGATGGTCAAAGATTCTGGCATCAAATGACCTGAATATGAATTGTAGCCCAATACTTTGTAACTGCAAGACATCAGAGAAACTGCCTAGACTGAGCCTCTGTTCCCACTTCTATAGAAGAAATGGTAATCCCTGTTTCAGAAGAGTAGCTGCTCTAACATATTTAAAAGACACACAATCTCATGAAATGACAGAAGGCCAGGCTTTCCTACTTCCTATTTTTTCTGTTTTGCTGACTCATAAACACTGACACTGTCCACAAATCAAACCTCAGCTGATGCAGTCTTCAGCCCCTGCTCATGCCTGTCCCTTGCTACACATTGTATATGTCTCCCACAGCCTCCCCCACTGCCCCAGGCCTCACCTGGAACCAGAAGACCTGCCTAGCAGTCTTACATTCACAGCATGACACACAGAGGAATCACTGCACCTCAGTTTTCATGTCTGTAAGACAACATGCTGGGTAAGTGAATGATAAGGTATGATCTTCTATCACCTCATCCTCAATAAATGAAGCAGTTTTCCCTACCTCTTTCTTACGCCTCCTTCCCTTATCCTCTCTTCCATCCTTCTTTCTCTCTCTCATTTTTGAGGCCTGGAATAGAATTGGGACAGTTGCCAATCTTGGTTAGAAAATAATTAGTGTAAGTGTTTGTCTCTTTACTCCCCTCACTCCATTTAGTTCTGGATTTGGAAATGAAGTCACTGGGATGCTTCTCATAGGACTGGTTTTGCATACTATCTTCAGAAATTTAGTTCAGCTTAGTGAAGGGCATAAAATTCTGAAGTGTTTTATCTATCATTAATCTGAACTGCATATGTTAATAAATCATTTTCCTAAGACATTATATTTGTGCAGCCATTCTAGCACTACTTAAGCAAACTGACTACTTCATTATACTCCAAGACCCAGCCAATTTGACTAAAGGCAAAGGAGCCAATTAAGGAACACTATATGAAAATGGTGACCACAGCAGAGACTGGGAGACAGCATTGCTGTCCACTGCGTGAGCAGAGAAGGAAAAAAGTGATGTGCACCATGGAATACTGTTCAACAAGCAGAAGGTAAAAACTAGATGTGAGTAAATTTGTTTCCATAACAAAATAATTAGAGAATAACAGTTAATACACTGTGTAGCATGATCTTAAAAGAATGGACAAAATGTTTCTGAGTGTAAGTCATAGATGAAAAGGCTCTTACAGAGATAAAATAAAAAATAATAGGACAAAACTTTCTTTTCAGTGAACAAAGAGACACTAGTAGTATGGATGAAACACATTAGCATATACCTTAAAGTATTTTTGAAAGAACAGAATAGATAATTTGGAGAATTACTGAACTTCTCCCTACTTCCTATTTCTCTGTCTTATATTTTGCTGTATAGATAGAGACTGTGCTAGAGCTGGAGATGATAAAGATGACAGAGATAGAGATGACAGAGATAGGTAGAGATTTAGATAGATAGATATAGAGACAGATGATACAGATAGAGATAGATGATAGAGATAGAGATAGAGATGATAGAGATGAGATAAATATCTTATCTAGCCTGAGTGTTCTGCCTAATATTTTGAGGACTATGTTGAACAGGAATGGTGATAGTGGACATCCATGTCTTCTTCCTGATTTTTGAGGAAAAGGTTTGGGATTTTTTTCCTCATTTAAGATGATGGTAGCAGTGGGTTGGCCATAAATGGCTTTTGTCAGATAGAGATAAGTTTCTTTTATACATATTTTCTTCAGGTTTCTTATTATGAGTGAATGTCATATTTTATCAAAGGTTTTTCTACATCTATGAGATTACTATGTGATTTTTGTCCATGCTTGTGTTTATATGATGAATTACATTTATTGGTTTGCATGTGTTAAGTGATCCCTGCATCACTGGAAGTATAAGATTTTTTTGATAATTTGTTGTTTCTTGTTTGCCAGTACCTTGTTGAGGATTTTTGAATCTATACTGATTAGAGAGATTGGTTTATTGTTCTCTTTTTTGGTTGGATCCTTGTCTGTTATTGAAAAAAAGGGTAATGTTAGCTTCTAAGAATGATTTTGGGAGTACTCCTCCCTTTTTTTATTATTACTGCTTCAATTCAGTTGCTGTTACTGGATTTTTTCAAATTTTTAAGTTCAGTTTTGATAAATTATATGTATCTAGGAATCTCTCCATTTCTTCTGAAGTTTTTTCTTTCTCTCCAGTCTTCTGAAGTATATAGGTGTGTGAAGTAGTTGCTAATGATTTTCTGGATTTTGGCAGTGTCTACAGTTTTTCACCTTTTTCATTTCTAATTGCACTGATTTGTGTATTTTTTTCCATTTTGGTAAGATTGGCTAAGGATTTATTTTGTTTATTCTTTCAAGAAACCAGCCTTTTAATTCATTGTTTCTTTGTAGTTTTGGTTTTTTAGTCTCCATGTCTTAGTTACTTTATAGACAATTTCTCTGTTTCTTCCCTGCTGACTTTAATGAAGTAAGGGCCTCTGCGGGGAGGTTCACATTGCCAGCAACTAAGGGTGGCCTCTGACCAACAACCATCAAGAAACTTGGGCCCTCAGTCAAGCAGCCCTCAAAGAACAAAACACTGCCAACAGTCACATAAGCTTGGAAGCGGAACTTTCCCCAGGCAAAGCTCAGATGACACTCAAGCCCTAGCTGACACCTTGTTTATAAATTACTCAGCTTACTCATGCCTGGATTTTTGACACACACATATTGTGAGGTAAGTAGTTGCCTTGTAAAACATCAAGTTTGTGTCAATAGTGTTATACCGCAATAAATAACTAGTATACTAATATACTAACAGCACTATGTTTTGATCAGTAATAGCTGTTAATACTATATACAAAGAAAAAACAAAATATCTTGTGTATCCTGGGAAGAACACAAAACAAATCATGAAGCAGTCTTCCCACAAAAATTAAACATAAATCTGATCAGGTACTTAGATTCAGCTACCAAATTTATAGAATTTGAACTACACCACAGAGATACAATTGACTTAACTCACACATGGGTACATATAAGACAACATCAGGAGGTACTGACAAATACTCTGCAATAGAAAAGCTTGATTTAGTGTCAAACCTGTTGATTAAAAGGGACTTAAAGAAATATTAGCCAATCATTATGTCCAAGGCCTTACTTGAATCCAGATTTACATAAGCAAACCGTGAAAAAATTAGTATTAATGAGAGGATTGAAAATTTGAGCACTGGCCATGTGGTGACACTGAAGAAACATGATTATTTCTAAGCTGTTGACAAAGATACTGCGGTTATGTGCTTTTGTAGAGATATACACTGGTAGATGTACGGATGAAAGGATCCAATGCTGTGGGAGGTTGGGTGTGGATGCCTTGTGGATTGGGTAGGATTGACCTTGGGCTGATAATAGTCAAGACTAAATGATGAGCACAAGAGGTTTGTTATACTCTTCTATCTCCTTTTGTGCCATGTAAATTTCCAACAATTAAAAGGTTTATTTTTAAATTACATGCACATAGGAGAATATTTTGTACAAACACTTAAAAATAAAAGGGCCCAAATATTAGAGCAGTTCCATAGAGGGAAAGAAATAAAAGCAGAGAAGAGAGATAAAAAGAAGCAAGATAATGAATAAATAAAATCAGTGAGAGTCCCACACAGTCAGTGATGATGGTGGTTAGACAGTGCACAGCATGATGAAGATAAGTCCAAAAGGGAAGAGGGAAAGCAGCAGCAGAAAGGGTCCTTCCCACAACCACCCACTATGCCAGTCCTCAAGGACATCCTAATTCCCTACTGGCCTCTTGTCCCCTGTGCTCCATTCTCTTCTCAGAGATCTTCCCTGGCCCCCATGCTCACTGTCTCAATAATCTTCTTAAATTACAGCTGCATCACTACTCTGTTCAAAATCCATCAGTGGATTCATGGTCACCTGCAGGATGCAATTAAAATCTCTTCAACATTCAAGGGCTTCAACAATGGAACTGAGACTCCTTTCCCTACTTCATCTCTCAACACTTGTCAAGATGAACTCAGCACCCTCCCCTTCTCCCTGCAAGTGCCCCACACTTCCCCCCTGGGTTCAGATGCTCCCAACCAACCTACTCACATCCTACACACACACACACACACACACACACACACACACACACACACACACTGCTCCCTCTGACTGGGATTTCAGGCCACTTAGATTATCCAAACTGGCTTTAAATCTGCCCAAATAAGAGGGAGTGCTAATCTGATGGCTCACACTCCAAAATCCGTATTGGCTCACACTGCTGGGGTGGATCTGGCTCACATTGTTGGGGTGGATCTGGCTCTAGGGCACCTTAGCTGAAGCCTTAAGGCCAAAGAAGCTGCCTCCCAAAGGAGGCTGAGTTCTCCCCTGCCACAACTTCCCTTCCTCCCTCCCTTGTTCACATCTCTTGCAACAGAAAAGGTAACCTGAGGTATGATGGCCTGTTCTGGACAGGTCCAACCATCTTGTGCTTTGCCCCTTTCAATGAGCACCTGGTGCTTAGAGACAGGTAGGTAGGAGGAGGGAGCACCTTTGCTTAGGTCATGAGCTTGCGGGGCTCAGGACCTGCTGCACCTCACTGATCAGAGTAGCAAAGACAGAGTTAGAGTAGCAAAGACAGCCTCATCATGAGGAACAATGCAGCATCTAAATGAAATTCATGAAGATGGGTCTCTTGACTCAAACCTTACCAATTCATCTAGCACCTTTCTCTCATCCAAACTGCCCTAAAACCTAAATCAATACAAAAGCAAAAAAATCACAGAGTCAAAATTACCCTTAACAATTCCTCAAATTACCCAGTAACACCGGGCAGAATAAAAGTATGTGTGTACACAATCTCCTGTCTCTCCTCCAAGAGCTTTGTCAGCTTCTCCCAACGACCTTTAGTTAGTTCATTCATGTATTCCTTCAGGGTGCCAGCCTCCTGAGCAGAGAGCTTCCCTTCTCTGTTGGTGGCTGGAGAATCATCAAAATCCTTTCTAGGAGGGAGGCAGGAGACTGGGGGGTGGGTTTCTGATCATGTTTTATTTCTCAGTCTGGGCTGTGTGGTGACACAGGTTTGTTCACTCTGTCCTTATTCATCAAGCTAAGCACTTGTGATTGGTGTACTGTTCTATATGCAAATTATACTTCAATTTTTAAAGTTTATTTTAAAAATATACATTCTTTTCAAGTAAGCTTTAACTGTTTCAGGCTTGATAGCCCAGGAGCCATCACATGCAGCAAAAAGGCAGGAGACACCATGCTATTTCCAGAGATTGAATTTTCTTTCTCTTTTCTTTCATTCCATTACTGAATTCCAGGAAATTCATTGCAATCTGATGAGAGTGCATTACAAAGCAGCTCAAAAATAAATATATAAAACAGCTCCATCACTGACTTCTTGTAACTTCAGGAAAAATTATTTAGCTTCCCTACACATTTCTCCTCTGTAAAGTAAGAATTATAATAGTTGTTATATGAGGATTGTTAATGAGGATTAAATAGCAGATACATAAAGGGTTGGTGCCAACACACAGGAAGCACTTGGTGCATGGTATGTTTTGATATTTCTAATTTGCCATTTGTCATTTTTCCATACCATATATTTCCATGAGCAGCTTCATTAGGAGGATCTAAGTAAAATTCATGAAGGTGGATGAATTCATGAAGGTGAACTCATCTAAGTGCATCTAAGTAAAATTCATGAAGGTGGATCCCTTGACTCAAACCTTACCAATTCATCTAACACCATTCTTGCATCCCAACTACCCTACCCTCTGGGCCCTGCCCTCATGTAACTTCCTTAGTAAACCTTCCCTAAACAATCCAGTACTGAGCTCTCTCCTTTCTCTGAACTTGGCAGGCTCCTGAAGCACTGGAAATCAAACCTCTGTGGCTTTTGCCAGCTTTGTGGAGGATGGGCTCTCCCAGAATCTCTTAGGCACTAGTGTCTCCACCTGCACCTGAATAAGTCAAAGACCTGTGTCCTTCACAGTCCAATGACCTGAATTAGCAGTTTGCCTCTGGTACCACCTCCTTTCATGAATCCATTCCTGTTCTCCTTGGCTTACCACTTCCCCTTTCCCAGGGTCAAGTAAGTATCCAGGGACATTTTACTTCCTTGGTCATCTTCTTCCACCCCAGAAGCAAGATTCTATAACCAGACATTTGCACTTGCTGATTGCTAAAATTTGTTCATACCTTCAGGTTCCTCTGCAGTGTTCTTCTATTTGAACTCAACTGCACTTACAGAATTGTGGATTTCTTCTTTAAGAAATTCCAGTATCAGTGAAAAGTTGATGAATTTTGGAAAAATATTCTAAAAGAAGTTCATTCCACTGGTGGACATTGTAATGCAAAAATAATTATAACTTTGTTGAGCACTAACTATGTGTCACTCCACTTGTGCTGTATAGTCATTATTTTTCCAGTTTTACAGTTAAGACACTGACGCTTACAGAATTACTTAGAATAACCAAGACCACTACAGTTTTAGTTTGTGTGTGGCTGATGAAACTAGAGCACAAGACTGTCACTCTAATTTAGTGACTTATAAGTAAGGCAGCTCAAGATCTCTCCTCATCCTTCTCCCAGAT
The DNA here is from genome assembly GCF_000276665.1 of Chinchilla lanigera. Lineage (NCBI taxonomy): Eukaryota > Metazoa > Chordata > Mammalia > Rodentia > Chinchillidae > Chinchilla > Chinchilla lanigera. Next base: position 255,162 of record NW_004955518.1, on the reverse strand, counting down.
ATCTGCTCTATCAATTCTCTTGGAGATGCTCTCTAGGGTTTTGTGACTGGGGAATATTGAGCAGCCCCGCTCTATGGTCCAAACCCCTTCACTAAATCCTACTTCCTCCACTTCCTATCATTCTTTTAACATACTTGAAAAATGTTTAATTCATCCCACTTAATAAATATGCATTGAGAATGTATTGTGTGCCAGATGACAGCAAGAAGAACACAGCGGTTAGCAGATGCAGTTCCTAACCTCATGCTGCCCACAGTCTGGTCCTATTCATGACTAAATGTGATTCCATCTTTATAATGTCCTCCCCTTCTAACCCTCTAGCCAAGCAAACTCCTATTCATCCAGCAAGGTCCAGCTCACAGTTTTATCTCCTCTTCATCTTCCCCAACTCCTCGGGAATAACGTTCGAAATGTTTAGCAAACCATCTAGCGATCAGAATCTTACATCAGCTATAACCTACCCACTTACTAGTATATACAGCCTGGATTTCACCCTGGTCTCAATCTTCACCAGTTAGGTTGCCCTATCCATGGGACTCCTCAGAATCTGGTCCTTACAAATATTGAAATATTGTCCTATATCTCTTCCTGCAAGGGAAGCTGCCTTGTCTTCCCCAGACCCTGCCTACTACATTCACACACATAGGCTTACACAGATGTGATTGGGAACTTCTGAAAGGCAAGAATCCTTTCCTAGTTATTTAGTACTCCAGCATAGCCCAGCTATGTCACTGAAGCTCAATAGATTTCCAGGGAATGAATGAGTTGGGGTAGGAAGTCATCTGGCCTGCATCTCAGACAAGCTACTAAAATAACCACCAGGCCCCAGGCAAGATCTTTATCTACTTTAAGTTTCAAAAATAATTTAATATTTGGGGCCCATTTTTCTTATTTTTAATTTTATTCTGAATCAACAAATAATCATGTATAGTGTATGGGGTAAAACATGATGTTTTGATACATATTTGTGTCATAAGATGATTGAGTCAAGTTATTAACTTATCACCTCCCATACTTACCATTTTTTGAAATGAGAACATTTAAGTCTACTCCTTTAGTAATTTCAAAATACACAATTTGTTATTATTAACTACAATCATGACACTGTTCAATAGGTCTCTTAAATATATTCCTTTCTTTAGTTATTATTTTTCTTGGTGTAACAGCCCTAAAACACCTTTTGTGTTGCCTCCTATCTTTCTACCTCTGGTTATCGAGTTATATTGCAAGAGTACTAGTGTGAGTACAAATGTTCTTTTCATTTAATAGAAATGAATTTATATTTAATTTTAGAAAATTCATATTCTAACATCCAGTTCCTCAGAATGTGACTGCATTTGGAGATATGGTGCTCAAAAAAGTCATTATGCTAAAATGAGGTTGTCTGCTTGGGTCCTAGTCCAATAGGATTTGAGTCCTAAGAAGAGGAGATTGGGACATATCTGTGCATCAAGGGAAGATGATAGGAAGACACAGGCAGATGGCAGTTATCTGAAAGCCAAGGAAAGTAGCACAGAAGAAACCAACTCTGCTGATGTCTTGATCTCAGACTTCCAGGCTTCAGAATTTATAGGAAATAAATTTCCATTGCTTCGGCCAACCATTCTGTGCTACTTTAATACAACAGTCCTAGAAAACTAATGTAAGTATCAATCTTCTTTGAACTACTGCTATGATAAATAACATTGATTTTCATTGTGCAGGTACTATCTCTAAGTGAACTGAAAATGTCTTTTTTTTTTTTTTCTTTTTTTATTTTTTTTCTGGTACCGGGAATTGAACTCACAACCTTGTGCTTGCCAGGCAGGCACTGTGCTGCTGAACTAAATCCCCAGCCCCTGAAAATTTCTTAATGCACAGGACTTTTATTTCTCATAATCTCATAAAGAGTAGCACCATTTATATACATAATAGATGCTCACAAATATTTAGAACCCATTGTTTAAACTACTACATATAATGGTAAAGCATGTTTTACCATTCCTCAACCCTGGCATTTTTTGGCATTTTGGGCTGGACAAATTGTTGTAGAGGGCTGTGTTGGGCATTGCAGGATATTCCACAGCTTGCTAGTTTCTACCCACTAGACTCCAGTAGTATATACCCTCACCCCTGTGTCAACACTGTCTCTAGACATTGTCAGATGGCGCCTATGATTCAGGCCACTCCTGGTGGAGAACTACTTATTTATTATAGTTCTGTCTTTTTTCCCTCTTCATGGATATTGTGACTACTAGTTCAAGTATATGGATTCCAAGTCTGAGAGAGGCCACAAGAAATAAAGTCAAATTTATAAGGAAGAGGGTTGGCTGATGCACCTTAGAATTTGATCTGATCCAGCTATTTTGTCAAATTTCATCTCTACGGTAGGACAAGACAGAAGAAGAGGCTAAAAATGTCAACACAGTGGTTTCTTGCTGAGTCAGAGCCTTTATTCCCAAGATTTCACCTCTTGGTCACTTCACTAGCTAGGATCAACACAGACAAGAAGTTATTTCTATCTCTAGTAGGATTGACTATTTTAAATGAATTTGTGGTTTGGGTCATCTCTTAGTGGACAAATCCCCACATCACAAGAACCACTACAGAAATGGCCACTAATTAGCATGCTCGTTAACAGCCTTAGTAGAGAAGGCAGTGGTTGAAAGAGCTGGGACCCCAGAACTGTGGTCTCTCCTGGACAGCTGGTCTGGCACCCTAAGGTTGGGGCCAAGAATGAGCAGGCCGTGTGGCTTTTTGCTCCCTAGCTACCTCCCTCTCCGAGAACCCTCTCAGGATCTCAGGATTATCCTTGGGACCTCATCAACTCATGCCAAAGTCTAGCATGGATGAAAACAAAAAATGATCATTGTAAAGGTATAGGGTGATTCTACCTACTAGGAATCTGCAGGAAAGATGGGTCATGCTTTGCAGACCCATGTGATCTAGCCTGATGTAACTAGTCTAACAGCTTCAGGGCCTCTACCATATGGCATGGAGCAGGCAGAAAGGAGCTGGGAATAAGGCAGATGGAGCCAGATTAGGAAAGCCTTCCATGCCCAAAAGAAGGAATTTGGATTGCTTCTGCCCTTATAAGCTTCCAGTGTTAAAAGTAATTTCTTCTGTTTTTTCTAGGGAACCATGGCTGGCAAAGATATCAATCATTTCAATAGATCACAGGAATCCCTGCAATCCTAATGCCATTAAAATTCCATGTAATATATTTGTATAACCAACTATGACATGAGATAATTAAAAGCTACCTTCAGGAAAAGAAGGAAGTACAATTTTCCCCAAACCTCTCTAGATCCAAAGGAAGTACTTTGCCAGGTGTGGTGGTGCATGCCTGTAATCCCAACACTCAGGAGGCTGAGGCAGGATGATCACTGCAAGTTCAAGGCCAGCCTGGGCTACAAAAAGAGCTCAAGGCCAACCTGAACTGCATAGCGAGACCCTTTCTCAAAAAGACAAAAACAAACACCAAAAAAAAAAAAAATAAAGGAAGTACTTTTTTCATGCAAATCCCAGTAGCAGATACAGTAATGCTTTCCTTTGTTTGCACTCTCTGAATTAGTCACTGCACTGTTTACCATTCTAGAGGTACCAAGGGTAGCAATGGGATAAAAACTTGCCCAAATGGGACTTAAAAGGAAGTCTGGGTTGTGTTTCATACTTGCTCCCTCTTCCTCAGTTCTGCCATGGGTGACAGATCAAAACTTCTTTTGATGTGACTAAAGATAACCCACACCTCTGCACTTTGAGCAAATACCCACAGGCCACAGACTAAATATGTCAGAGGGAGTTTTCTAGGGGTCCCCACAGCTTCCCCATTTCCTCCCATGCTCAGCAGCATGACATACAGGGGTTTTCTGCTTGTGGGATACAGCATGGGGATTTGATAAATGCAAGAGATTGCATCTCTTCCAAGAAGGGCATGGTTAGGTGCAATCAACCATCATGACCAATACAAACTATGTCTTATTCACAGCATCACAATTTACATTGTCCTCTATACCATTTTCTGTGACATCTTAACCTTCTATGCAGAAGTCATTTATCTCATAGTTACTTTCTTGTCTTCCTACTTCTCTAGAAAAAGAAGTCAATAATGACTATTTTGTTTAATATTTATAATAGTCTTACTGATTTTTATCCTATGTTATAATAGCCTCAGTTTGGGCATGTAAATTCTATTTACTGTAAATAAATAAATACACGTACTGAGGGCACACATTATATGAAAAGTACATAAAATGTGAAGTTAAACTTCGTCCCTTATCTTAGGAGTGATAAAAAATTATTTTAATTTTTCCTTTTAGCATATTGTGTGTCACACAAGACTTTTATCCAATGGGAAAACTGCAAGTGTGGAGAATTTAGAATACTGCAAGTGTGGCAAATCCAATTTGCTGTAACACAGCTAACCCAAACACAGCCCTTCAAACTAAACTGAAACATACATTCTTTAAGTAGGGAAGACAGAGGATGTGGACAGGGCAGGAACCTGATGAGGTCTATGAGGTCCTCCAGGGTCCCAAAATGATAGTGAAAATGGTGGTGGTGGTGGTGATGGTGGTCATAATGATTGTGATAGTGATTTCTTTTCCTTAGTTATTTCTTTATTAAGGTCTAGTTTACATAAAGCTGAATTCACCTTTTCAAATAAATTCTATTTGTTGTGCCCTCAACTCCCCAGAATAATATTCTCATCTGCAACACCTACTCTTCCTTCCATCTATGGGAAAGGTAAACAGGAGTATAGAGCAACTGTTTCTTTCCAAGGAGTACAATAAGAAATTTCAAGTCATATCCTACTGGTCAGAATTCAATCATGTACCTAACGTAAGGGATCCTAGGAAAGTGAGTTTTTGTGAATGCTGGAAAATTCTATTATTGATGAATGAAGGGGAAAGTGAATAAAATTAGGATATTATGTCACAACACCAAACTAATGAAAGAACTTGGGGATTGGGTTCTTTGCCTATATTTTTTAACAAGTGAAAATATAGTACTAGAGCACAACTTGCAAGTAGTCAACAAAGCAAATATTTCATGCAGCAATGTCCCCTTTTTTTGTGGTTAATATTGTCTATCTCTTACTTTCATTTTTTCCAAAGATATGAATTAAGTAAAAGCATAAAATCTTCTGTCAAATACAAAGGGCTGTTACTAGATAGTGTCTTTGTCAGTTCCCTTTAGCCCAGTCCAAAATTTATCCTGAATTACTTCAGCAATCATAAAAAGAAAAAAAATTTTTGGAGGAAGGACCCTCCAGCATAAAGCATTTCTGCAATGTCTAATTAAGTATCTGTAGTTCAGAATTAGTATCTAACAATGATATCAAATATCCTGTGCTGCTTTTGAGTCAAATATTTCCTATGTTATAGGCTATGAGACTTATTTGATCTTAATTTCCTATAATAATTATAAAAATGAGAGGATAAAGTTCTGCAGAATGTCACTATCTTTAGGTATTTACTGCATTTGATGGAAGCATGACTAATTGGTGGCAGAAAAATCTTCTGAATGAATGAAGAAAAATAAAAGATGCCATCAGTGTGTAAATTAAGAGATTTTTGTGATGTGTCTGCAAAGCAAATATATGATGATGGCAATTCCAAATGATCAGAACAACAGATGATACAATGCTTTATCTGCTTTGAAAATGGCATTGCCTCAGTAATCATAACAGTAATAACATCAATTGCAGTAGCAGCTATAATTTCCTTAATTCTATTATTTATTGGTCACTATGGTAATTGCTTTTTACCTAATCTTTCCTATCATTTTCACACAAAAAATTTTTCAAGGTAAATACAATAGACACTATTCTTACTTTAGACTCAGAATAATTTGCCTAAGCTGACCTGGTGGTGTGGCTATGATGGTGAAAACTAAAATACATTGGCTGCATCCTCTGTGCCAGGCCATGTGAAGTATGGTGAAGCTGAGATTCTTATCTGTGCTGCCCTTGCATAGAGCTTGCAAGATGAAAACTTTATGAACACAGAAAGAAACCTTGGATTGTCATAGGACACAGACTTTCTACTAACATAGACAGCCACTTAAGCTGCCTCAGAGAGCACTGACAATGAGCATGCTAAGAAAGCTAGCCATGGTGCGGTACCCTAACCCAAACTGACCGTGATGCTCCATCACATAGAGTGCACACAGCCTCTTGTAACATGTGGCCTAAGTGGGGTGAATGGTGTCTAAGCCCTGACTACAGAAATACTGGGATGAGGTGTATGGCCATCAACAAATGCGCTTAATTCAAATGCTCCACATTTGTCTGAAGTTTATAGCTTTGGTAGGAATGACATATCCCACTACTATGATTTCAATGTGTCCCCTCCAAAATGTAGGAAGTGAGGTTTTTAAAATGTGATTAGGCCACCAGGATTTCTCCCTGTGAATGAAGTTAGGTGACCTCATTATGAGGCCTGACAGCAGGAGTTCATTTTGTCCTTCCTCCTCTGGCCATGTAAGAACACAGCAGTCATCACCTTTGGAGGATGTAGCAGTCAAGGCACCACCTTGGAAGCAGAGAGCTGCCCTCACAGGAAAGGGAACCTATACGTGCCTTGGATCTGGGACTTCCAATCCTCTACACCAGGGAGAAACAAATTTCCCAGAGTCAAGTATTTTTGTTGTAATAGAAAAAAATGAACTAAGACACTCATATCTTCAAATACTTGGAAGTGAAAAAAGGAAGACAGTATGGAAAGAGATGTTCCACATGGGAAAATATCAAGGACAAGACAAATAGTACCACCTAACCAAATTACATAGGAGGGGAATGGGAGGAAGAAAAAAGGAAGACAGTATGGAAAGAGATGTTCCACATGGGAAAATATCAAGGACAAGACAAATAGTACCACCTAACCAAATTACATAGGAGGGGAATGGGAGGAAGAAAAAAGGAAGACAGTATGAAACAAGTTCCTTCAGAACATAGTTCATGTTATTTTTAATCACTTCTGCACTCAGCACACTGCCTTTCCTATCGTCAGTGCTCAATAATGCTCAATAAATATTCATGATTGGTTTTCAAAGAGGAAGACTAGATTGACTACAAAGCTTTTTTATGTTTTCCGAATTTTAAACAATTGAGCTTCTAATTATTAAATTGAACAAAGATATTTGTTTTTTTATTTTAAAAATAAAAGGAAGAAAACATTAACAGACAGACAACATTTTACAACATAGCAAAAGAATAGTACAGACAATACAGAGTTACAAACAAAGTGGTAGGGAATTAAAAATGATTGCTGCATTGCATATTCCTATCTTCAAAGTGGCTTCTCATGAAAACACATATAGAAATGCAATACTGATCAACCAAAGACTCATTGACAGTTTCTTTCAGCGTAGAACGAGAACACAGAAGAACAACCATGTTAACTATGCTGTATATACATACATACAAAATTTCTCCTTCTTTCCCTTTTCTTTTCCCACATCCCAGTTGCCCTTTACTCTTGAGCGGTTTCCTATCATTTCACAGTGTCTATCATACCTCAGAGTTTAAATTAACTCTTTCAAGTTTTACACTAGTAAAACAATGCGGGGCTTGAACATGTATGTTTGATTTATTTCACTTATGAGTATGGTCTCTAGTTGTTACCATTTACATGTAAAAGCCTCAAGTTTATCTTTCTTTATAGGTGAGTAATATCCCATTATATAAAAGTATCACAATTTTCTTATCCAATCCTCGGTGGATGGACATATGGGTTGCTTCCACAATTTAGCAATTACAAATTGTGCTGCTATGAAATAGGTGCACATATATCACTGTGATATGATGTTTTTAGATATTCTGGGAAAATACCCAGCAGGGCGATAGCTGGGTTGAATGGGACCTCTAGACCTAGTTTTGGGAAGAATCTCCAAACTGATTTCCACAGTGGTTTCACCAGTCTGCATTCCCACCAGCAGTGGAGAAGGGTTCCTATTTCTCCACAACCTTGCCAGCATTTGTGATTGGTTGATTTCTTAATGCTAGCCATTCTTACTGGGGTAAGGTGGAATCTCAGTGTTGTTTTAATTTGCATTTCTCGAATGATTAATGCTGTTGAACATTTTCTCATATATTTATTTGCCATTTGTATCTCCTTGTCTGAGAAGCATGTATTCATCTCCGCTGCCCATTTTTGGATTGGGTCTTTGAATTTGGAGGGGCTGATATTTTTAAATTCTTTATATGTTCTAGATAGAAGCCCTTTGTCTGAGGGACAATCAGCTAAAATTTTTTCCAAGTTTGTGTGATTTCTTTTTACTCTGCTGGTGATTTCTTTAGATGTGCAGAAACTTTTCAGTAGGATGAGATGCCAATTGTTGATTCTTTCAAGAGTTTCACGTGCAATTTGGTTTTTGTTCATGAACTCTCTGCCTACCCCTATGTCTTCAAGGTTTTTACGTACTTTCTCTTCTAATAGATTTAGTGTTTCTGGTTTAATATTGAATCTGTGAACCAGTTTGAGTTGAGTTTGGTGCATGGTGATAGGCTTGCATCTATTTTCAGTCTTCGGCAGATAGCAAGCCAATTTTTCGAGCACCATTTACTAAAGAGGCTATCGTTCTTCCAGTGAGTTTCATTGGCTCCTTTATCAAAGATGAGGAGGCTGAGTGTGTTTTTGGCTGTGGCTGTTTCTTCCAGTCTGTGCCATTGATCCTCAGGCCTGTTTTTTAGCCAGTACCAGGTGGATTTTATGACAGTAGCTTTATAGTATAATTTCAGGTCAGGGATTGTGATTCCACCTGAC
>NW_004955518.1:243491-244923 GCF_000276665.1 Chinchilla lanigera | reverse complement strand
ATTAATTTCTGCCCTAATCTTTATAATCTCCTCCCTTCTTTGGGCTTTTGGCCTGACTTGTTCTTCTTTTTCTAATAGTTTGAGATGTAGCATTAGGCTACTTATTTGTTCTCTTTCAGTTTTCCTTAAGTGTGAATTCACTGCTATAAATTAACCTCTGAGGACTGCTTTCATTGCATCCCATAGATTGTGGTAAGTTGTATTTATATTTTCATTTGTTTGTAGGTATTTTTTAATTTCATCTTTAATTTCTTCTGTGACCCATTGGTTGTTCAGGAGGTTGCTATTTAATTTCTAAGTGTTTATGGAGATTTTGGAGTTCCTTTTGTCAGTAATTTCCAATTTCATTGCACTGTGATCAGATAATATGCACGGGATAATTTCAATTCTTTTGCATTTTGGAAGGTATGTTGTATGGGCTAAGATGTGCTCTATTTTAGAGAATGACCCATGTGCAGCTAAGAAAAATGTGTATTCTGATGTTGTGGGGTGGAACACTCTGTTAACATCTACTAAGTCCATTTGTTCACAGCTTTGTTTCAGATCTGTTATTTCCTTGCTGATTTTTTGTCCGGATGACCTATCTCTTTGTGTCAATGGGGTGTTGAGGTCCCATGTTACAATAGTGTTATTAATTATATGGGTTTTCATGCCTGTTAGGATTTGTTTTATATAATTTGGAGCTCCGATATTTGGTTCATAGATGTTTACGATTGGTATCTCATCCTCTTGCTGTTTTCCCCTGACTACTATGTAGTGACCTTCTGTATCTCTTTTGATTGTTATTGGTTTGAAGTTTACATTGTCTGCAAACAAAATAGCTACCCCTGCTTTTTTCTGGGTTCCTGTTGCATGAAGGATTGTTTTCCAACCTTTGACTTTTAGTCTGTGGATTTCCTTTTCAGTGAAATATGTTTCCTGTATACAGCATATTGTTGGATTTTGTTTTTTAATCCACTCTGCCTGTCTATTTCTTTTGACTGGAGAATTGAGACAATTTACATTTATAGTTGCAAGCAATATGTACTGATTTATCATTGTCACATTATTTACCTGTGTTGATGTCCTACTTTTTCTACCTGTTTACTTGTTTGCTCTTCTTGATGTTTCATTCCTACTGTTGTTTTTGAGATTGCAGTCAGATTTTTCTCTGTCCAGTATATCTTTTAGTACTCTTTCTATTGCTGGCTTGGTGCTCATGGAGTTCGTCAATTATTCTTTGTCCTGAAAATATTTTATTTCTGCATTGAATTTGATAGACAGTTTGGCTTGGTGCATCAGTCTTGGTTGGAAGCTGTTCTGTTTCAAGTCCTGTAATATTGCATTCCCAGCTCTTCTCAATTGGATGGTTTGTGCTGAGAAGTCTGCTGTCATTCTGATGGGCTTCCCTTTATAGGTACTCTGTTTCATTTCTCTAGCAGCTTTTAATATT
>NW_004955518.1:241404-242533 GCF_000276665.1 Chinchilla lanigera | reverse complement strand
CTCGGGTTTTCCAGCAGCTTTTGATTTGTATCTAGTTATCCTCGTTCTCAGACACATGCACTTGTGTCATTTGATGGCCAACCGTGTGATCCTTGTCCCCTTGCAGTTCAGGGCATGGGCACGACCTGACTCAGGTTGCACTGGTGTGACAATTCCGGCCCATGGACCCATGTCCCCAGGTAGTTTAGGGTACAGGCATAATTCAGACCCAAACTGCAGGTTCTATAGTTTGTGAACTACCTGAATCTATGTCTCCAGTCAGTTCAGGACACATACAGGAACCAGATGCAGCCCAGATGGGTATCAGTCACAGAGTTCCCCAGACTTCAACTTGCTAGGGGGTCTGGGCAAAGGCAAAGCTCAGACTAGAACCGCGGGTCAACGGCTCTTGGAGCACCCGCTCACTCGGCACAGGGTGTGCAGGGCTGAGAGTCTGTTTGCCCCACCCACAGACAGAGAAGGCCCTAGGGCTTGTGAGTGAAAAACTCCTCTCTGCTATGGAAGCAGGGAGGCCAGGACTCTGTCTGTAATGGTAGCGGGGTCCTGCTGCATGCCCTCTGCCCTCAGGGAGTAGCTGGGAAATACCTGGCTCTCTCCACGAGTTTTAGCTGGGAACCATGGCAGTGTCAGTGAGCAAAGACTCGAACCCACTAGTCCAGCTGCTCCCGGAACACTGGCTCTCTAATTTATTCTATTAAATATATGTAAAAAAGAAAGTTCTCAATAATAAATTTTTATTATAAGATCTTGAATGAACTCTTCTACATATAAAGTTCTATTTGTAAAATATGTCTCAACAGTTTTTAGAAAATCATGGCATTTGATTAGAGGGAGATATAATGACAGTCACAGATTATACTTATTGCATATTAACCCCATGTATAATTGAATTTTAAAATAAGCTTGCTGAGTTTTACTACTGTCATTATGATGAGCAGCTGCAGTTGTATTTCGTGAATCCTATCACTCTGTACATTTGTCCTTAAAACATTTTTTTTAATCCACAGAAAATGTTCATTCACATGGCTATAACAATTTTCTCTCCTGTGTACAGAAGTTCACAATAACAAATTTCATATTTTTTTATTATTTTAAAGAGTAAAAGAAGGATAACATAATAATGGGGGGG
>NW_004955518.1:228168-240599 GCF_000276665.1 Chinchilla lanigera | reverse complement strand
TCCTCTGCTGACTCTGGACCTTTCTGTTTCTCAATGGCAGGAGCAAGAGTAACCCGTTGTATGGCATGCATTCCCAGGGGTTTTTCCATTTGAATGTTTCACACACGTCCCAGGGTGGGCATCTGCAGCTGGTGCATGGTGGGCCAATTGTGTCATTGCTTCTCTGTGTCTTGATAGTTTTCAATTGAGCGGCAGCGGCCGGCCTAAGGGCCAGTGCGCAACAGCGCTTGCCACCGCATGACTCCACGTGCGCCAGGGGCCCTCCCTCCAGGAGCCTAACAGGCAGAAAGCTAGCCAGCCGGAAGACTGGCACTCCCCGCCCGTGGCTCCCAGGGAACCAGAGGCCCTCGCTCTGGGGGCCTACCAGGCAGAAAGCTAGCCAGCCAGAAGCTCATTCATATTTCTAATGACATATTATGGTTTCTAATTTAAATATTTATGCCTCAATATATTTATGTTATAATGCTTGTGTCTTCTTACTACACAAGGGGGCTTTGAAGGGCAAATTCTCTGCCTTACAATTTGTTTTATCTAACTCACCAACCATAGCCATGTAAATTTCCACAAAAATTTCTAAAAAGAAAAATCACCATAATTTATAAATCTCTTGAGGGGAAAGATCTTGTATCTGTTTTGTAATCAATGACCATCTTCAAGCTTCTAGGAAAAGAAGAGTAAATCAAACCCAAAGCACATAAAAGGGAGCAAATAATAAAGATCAAAGCAGTAGTTAACACAGTTGAGACTAAGAAAACAATACAAAGAATTAAAGAATCAAAGAGTTAGTTCATTGAAAGAATAAATAAAATTGATAAACCCTTAGCAAACCTTATCAAAAAAAAGGAAAGAAAAAACTCAAATTCATTCAATGAGGAATGAAAGGGTGAAATCACGTCAGATCTTGTGGAAATTCAGAAAATCATCAATACCTACTTCAAAAATCTTTACTCACATAGGATGAAAAACACAGAAGAAAAAACAGATTCCTAGATACTTATGAATTACCAAAGCTGAATCAAGAAGATATAAAAATTCAGAATAACCCAATATTAGCTATTAAAATTGAAAACATAACTAAAACTTTATCAACAAAGAAAAGTCCAGGTCCTGATGGATTCATGACTGAATTTTACAAAAAATTTAGAGAAGATTTAATGCCAATACTACTCAAACTCTTTAATGAAATTGAAAGTGAAGCAATACTTCCTAACTCATTACTGGAGGCAAGTATTACTCTGATGAGAAAACTAGAGAAAGACCCAAATAAAAGAGAGAACTATAGGCCAATCTCCCTAATAACACCGATGCAAAAATCCTCAGTAAAATCCTAGCAAACAGAATGTAGCAGATCATCAAGAAGATTATATAGCATGACCAAGCGGGATTCATCCCAGGAATGCCACGATGGTTCAACATATGCAAATCAATAAACATAATATACTGTATCAACACAGCCAAAGACAAGAATCATATGATCATCTCAATAGATGTAGAAAAAACTTCTGAGAAGGTCCAACACTCATTCATGATAAAAATCCTACACAAAATCAGAATAAATAGACTTTACCTAAATCTGATAAAAGCCATCTATGACAGACCAGCAGCCAACATCATACTAAATGACAAATACTGAAAGCTTTCACTTTAAAATCAGGATGAAGACAAGGATGTCCACTATCACCACTCTTATTCAACATAGTTCTGGAAACATTAGCTAGAGCAATTAGACAAGAGGTAGAAATAAAAGGAATAAAGATAGGAAAGAAAAAAGTTAAATTATCATTATTTGCAGATGACATGATACTCTACATTGAAGACCTCAAAAACTCCAATAAAAGACTTCTAGAAATAAATAAGCAAATTTAGTGGCATAGCTGAGTACAAAGTCAGCATGCAAAAATGAATAACACTGCTGTACACAAACAACAAACTTACTGGAGAGAAATTAGGGAAACAACACTCTTCACAATAGCATCCAAAGAAATGAAATATTTAGGAATCAATTTAACAGAGGAAGTACAGTACCCTGAAAAAGAAGACAGAAAAGGATATTAGAAATGGAAAGATATCCCTTGCTCATGGATAGGAAGAACCAACTTTGTGAAAATGGCTATACCCCCAAACTGTTATACACATTTAATTAATCCCAATCAATATATCACCAGCATACCTACAGATCCAGAGAAAACATTCCTCAAATTTATTTGGAACCAGAAGAAACACAGAATAGCAGAGACAATTCTGGGCAACAAAGGCAAGGCAGTAGACATCACAATTCCTGACTTGAAATCATAGTACAAAGCTACTGTGATAAAATCAGCATGGTACTGCCAAAAAAAGAAAGTAGAGCTGAGGATCAGTGAAACAGATTAGAAGATGTAGACACAACTACAAATACACTTAGCCACCTTATCTTTGACAAATGGTCCAAACGTGTTCACTGGAAAAAAGATAGCCTCTTTAATTAATGGTGCTGGAAAAATTGACTTTCCACATGCCAAAGACTAAAACTAGACCCATATCTATCACTAGGTACTAAACTAAAGTCAAAATGGATCAAAGATTTAAATATTAAAGTAGAAACACCAAACCTACTGGAAGAGAAAGCAGGTAGAAATCTTGAAGACACAGGACTAGGCAGAGAGTTAATGAACAAAAACCAAACTGCATGGGAAATACTTCTAAGAAACAACACCTGAGATCTTATCTTACTAAAAAGTTTCTGCACATCTAAAGATATCACCAACAGGATGAAAAGAAAACCCACAGAGTGGGAAAAAATTTTAGTCAACTATCCCTCAGACAAAGAACTTCCATCTGGAACATATAAAGAATTGAAAAAAAATCACAGCCCCTCCTTCAATTCAAAGACCCAATGCAAAAATGGGTGTGTGAGATGAATACACACTTTTCACGTGAAGAAATACAAATGGCAAATAAATATATGAAAAAATGCTCAATATCATTAATCATTCAAGAAATGCAAATTAAAACAACACTGAGATTCTATCTCATCCCAGAAGGAATGACTATCATCAAGAAAACAACCAGTAACAAATGTTAGAGGGGCTGTGGGGATAAAGGAACCCTTCTCCTCTGGTGCTGGGAGTGTAGACTGGAACAACCAGTGCAGAAATCAGTGTGGAGGTTTTGTGAAAAGTAGGATTAGAGGCCCTATCCCACCTAGCTATTTCCCTTCTGGGTATCTTCCCAGAAGAATTAAAAATAACATACCACAGCAATATAGGTGCACACATGTTTATAGCAGCACAATTTGTAATAGATATACCTTGGAAACAACCCAAATACCCATCAGTGTAGAAATAGATTTAAAAAAAGGATGTGATATTTTTATACAATGGAGTACTACTCAGTTATAAAGAAGGACAAACAAGTTTTTCATAGGTAAATGGATATAACTAGAGACAATATTTATATATGAAATAAATCAGACCCACATGAGTAAATGTTGTACTGTCTCCTTAGTGTAAGAAACTGAAAGAGTTAAAAAAAAATCCAAAATGTACAATAGATATTGTGAAAGGGAAAAAAAACTGCTTAAAAGGAAAGAACAACTGGGATAGGAGAATGGGGAGAAGAATATATATGTATATATATATGATAATTATACTACTAATTTCTATTAGTTCATTGAAAAGAATGGGTTATGCTTACATTGTTTGATCAATTTTGCATACTTGTATCTTGTAATCTGACAACTACTTTGAAGATAACAATGTACAATATATTAACCATTGTTAATTTTCCACTGCCCTAGTTTGAAATTCTGTATTATTGTTTTTCCTCTCTTTAAAATAAAAAAATCAATGTCCACTAAGCTTCTCCATAATGTCTAATCACTAACTTCAATGAAAATAAACAGAAACCAAAGTGAACATGTCAGTTATCATATCAGTTGATAAGAAAACTGTGACTATTGGAAGTGAGAAATACCCATACAGCAAAATAGTAGATATTTTGCATTTTCAATCACACATAGGTTTCCAAGAACACCCACGGAATGGATACTCAAGCTCTACTGTTGTCATGAAAGTCACAGTCATATCAGAACAGGTCATAAACCTGGTAAACAAGTCCACATAAATCCTGTTCATAGTTATTGAGCACCTGTGAGCCTGGCACTATCCTGGGCACTGTGAGAAATATAAGAACCCAATGAGACTCTTAGGGATTTCAGTCCTAGGTTTTTAGTCCTAGAACCCTTTTATACTCTCAAAGATTATGGATGAGAGTAAAATTAATATGCACTACCAATAATTATATATTAAAAAATAAATAAATTTGAGTTAAGAAAAAATTATTGAGGATAATTATTTTTTACTTATTTAAAAAATGTAAACCAGTTGCATGTTACCTTAAATAGCATGTTCTTTTGAAAAATAATTTTTTAAAGCAAAAGGTGAATGAAAGTGGCATTGCTTTACATTTTTGTAAGTGTTCTTAGTGTTGGACTATCAGAGTTGAACTCTCAAACCTACTTCAGCATTCACTTTATTACAACATGTCACCTATGCTTCAAACAGGAAGAAAATTCAACCTAAAGATATGTGATTGAAAGGGAAAAGTATTCCAATAACCATTTCAGATCATTTGGATCTTCTTCTTCAATACTACACCAAACTTCAAAAATGAGTAGTTTCTTAAAGATTAGCAGTAATATGCAATTTAAACCATTACATTAAAATTCATTATTCTTCCTTGCAATTTGGATTTCATAACATCATTTGTTGATCTTTTGGAAAATATCAACAGATCTTTGAAATTTTTACATTTCCATTATTCAGTATGAGAAATTCACATCACTCCTATCCTCATCAGAAAAGACTCTAAATATTGCAAAGCTACCAAGCTCATGGCATCAGATGAAAGTTTTCCAAAATTCTAATTCTCACTTAAAAGCTCAAATTTTATTCTTGGCCATAAATACTGTCATTTGTTTCCCTTGAAGTATCAGTCTCAGGTTTCTGATGCTTGCAAAATGTCTGCCAAATACACAAGTTGGAATAGCCATAGCTGTGTGTCAGTCATCCTTTCACATAAACACAGTGTCCCATAGAAAAGCAGCCAGTTGGCTTACAATTCAAATAATTGCAAAATGCCTTTACTCAAGAGCCTGCATTTGTTCATCCAAAATGTAAATTTCTGCTTGTAAAACAAGCTTTACTGAGTCTCCACTCTCCATGTGCCCGGTGCAGACAGGAGTTCCTCACTCGGAAGGCCTGTGAACTGCTCTAACTGGGGTTCGCATGTGAGCCCTCTCTGCACATGCCTAGCACCCAGTGAGGTAACTGGAGTGGGTGCTCCATAAATTGCTGACACTGAGGTAGGGTTTGGGCCTTGCACCAACCTCCTGGAGGTCACAGGCACACGTGGTCTATGATTGCTGTCAGTACACCCTGTGTCTGGCTCCTTTGCACATCCTGAACAGACTGGAGACACAGAATCAGGTGGTCCACAAACTGTTGACCCTGCAGTTTTTGTCTCAGTGTGCCTGTAGTCTGAACCGCCTGGGGACACAGGTCCACTGGTCCAGGATTGTGCCACCAATGCAACCTGATTCTGAGTCATACATGTGTCCTGAACTGTGAGGGGATGCTAGAGCAAACAGACTGACATCAGTTGACCTCACAGTCCATGTCTGAGACCTGGGAGAACTAGATACACTTCACCACCTGCTGGAAAACCCAAGACTAAGTAGTGCATCTCAGTGGACACTGAGGGGCAAGCCTGACCACCAGGAAAACTAGGGACACCAGTGGCCTTTGATGAGCTGCCCAGAAAGAGAGAGACTGAGCTTTCTGAATCCAATATCAAACATGACAAGACGAAGACTAAAACACAATCTCAGAACTACACCCCACTCAGAACAAGTCCAGGAGACATTGACATAGGAGAACTTGGTAAACACACACCTGAAATTGCTGAAATGATTGCAATGGAGGTAAACAAATAACTTCATCAGGCCATAGAAGAGCTCAGATCAGAAATAATCTCCCATGTAAAAAATGAAATGACAATAATAATGAAAGAACTGCTCAGCACATCTGAAGCAGAAACATATAAGAAAATAGAAGAACATAGGCAATGGACGGAAGCATTAAATGAAAAATACAGAAATCGCTTAGAATACGTAAGCCAGATTCAAAGAGACTACCAGAAAATCAAAGTTTCCATTGAAAGCTGCCAAAATTGCTTGAATGAAGCCAAAGATAGAATTTCAGATTTTGAAGACAGCATGGCAGCTAGCAACCGTGAAAGAAAGGATCTCCTAAAATCAACAAGAAACCAGGAAAAATCAATTCAACAGCTGCAAGATGAGGCAAAGAGGAATAATGTAAGACTAATAGGAGTCAATGAAACATCAGGAGGCAACAAAAATGACATAAAAAGAATATTTGCCGAAATAATGGCAGAAAATTTCCCAAGTATAGGAACACAACCTAATATACAGGTAAATGAGGCATATAGAACTCCAACTAACCAAAATAAAACTATACCCAGACATATAATAGTCAAGATTATAGATGTTCAGCAAAACAACAGAATATTAAAAGCTGCTAGAGAAAAGAAACAGATTACCTACAAAGGAAAGCCCATCAGAATCATGGCAGACTTCTCAACACAAACCATCCAGTAGAGAAGAGCTTGGAGCAAAGTATTACAGGTCCTGAGACAAAATAGCTTCCAAGCAGGACTGATGTACCATGCTAAACTCTCCTTCGGATTCAGTGGAGAAATAAAATAGTTCCACAATGAAGAACAACTGAAGAACTTCATGAGTGCCGAACCATCATTGAGAAGAGTACTAAAAGATGTTCTGGACAGAGAAAAAATTGACCGCAATTTCAAGAACAACAATAGAAAGGAACTATCAAGAAGAGCAAGCAATTAAACAGACAGGAAAAGTAGGAAACCAACAGCAAGTAAATAACATGACAATGATAAGTCAACACATGTCAGTTATAACCATAAGTGTAAATGGCCTCAATTCACCAGTCAAAAGAAACAGACTGGCAGAGTGGATTAAGAAACAAAATTTAACAATATGCTGTATACAGGAAACACATTTTACTCAAAAGGAAATCCACAGACTGAACGTCAAAGGATGGAAAACAATCCTCCATGCAACAGGAACCCAGAAAAAAGCAGGTGTGGCTATTATGTTTGCTCCACTGCTGGTGGGAATGCAGACTGGTGAAACCACTGTGGAAATCAGTTTGGAGATTCCTCCGAAAACTAGGTCTAGGGGTTCAATTCAACCCAGCTATTCCCCTTCTGGGTATTTTCCCAGAAGATCTGAAAGCATCATATCACAGCAATATATGTGCACCCATGTTCATAGCAGCACAATTTGTAATTGCTAAATTGTGAAAGCAACACAAATGTCCATCCACTAAAGATTTGATAAAAAAATTGTGTTACTTTTATATCATGGAATATTACTCAGCTATAAAAAAGATAAACTCAAGGTTTTTATAGGTAAATGGTCACAACTAGAGATACTCATAAGTGAAATAAATCAGACCTGCATGTGTAAGCACCATATTGTCTCACTAGTGTAAGACCTGAAAGAGTGAATAAAAACTAGGAAGTATGATATACATTGTGTAATGAAAGGGAAATGCTCAAAAGTAAAGGGCACTTAGGGGAAAGAAAGAAAAGCAAAGGGCAACTGGGGTGTGGGAATAGAGAAGCAAAAGAAGGGGAAATTATGTAAGTATGTACATATAGGATAGCTAACATAGTTATAGTACTGTCTTCTATTGCTCTACAGAAAGGAGCAGTTAATGATTACTTGTTTGATCAGTCCTGTATGTTTCTATTTGTTTTCCTCAGAAACCACTTTGATGATATCAATAAGTAATACAACAGCCATGTTTAATTTCCTACAACTTTGTCTGTAACTCTGTTTTGTTTGTATTGTTCTTATGCTATTTTGTAAATGGATGTCTGTGTGTTAATATGTTTTCCTTCTTTTATTTTTTAAAATAAAAAATTTAAAAAAACAAGGTGTACTAGTTGTGAGAAAAGTCATGACAGATGGGTTAGGGCAAGGCATGATACTTAAAAACTGTACAGGCAGTGACTGTACAATTGTTAAATTGTTCTTCTGTTCTTCTGACTGGCAGAGAAGAACATAATGACTATTAGTACCGTTTGATGTCACCAACTTGACATCAGTTTAACCTACCACCAGTTCAAATGTCAATGGTGAAGTGGGCAAAGCATATCTTTAAATTATTATAAACAGTCTTTGCAGTCCAATGAAAAGGTATCATGACCCCAATTTGAAAACTGCCAGTGCAGAAGTATCTGGCCTATTCATCTTAATTTAAGGATTTGGAGTTCTTAGTGTCCCTTAACTTGATTAGGGACACTGACTATTTGCTCAAGTGTAAAGTAATATTTTTAACATCAACTGACTATACGTCAGTGCTTCTGTACCATTAAAATCAGTGTTTAACAATTTGCCACAGCAGCCATTGTTAGGTGCTAGAATAAAATTACGACCAATTCTCTGTCATCTTTAATGGCAAAAGCATTTCCTGACCTTCTTTCTCTAAATTACCCCCAATGGATGGCTCCCAAGATGAGTGCACACGAGTTCAGCAAACTGTACAGTGGTGATATAGAGGGGGAAAGAGGTTTATATGTCAGCAGGCCCACTTACTGAGATCAGAAGGTCCAGAGCTTTAGCACTCAGGTTTCGTTTTAAAAGCCTTTCTGTCAAGTATGTCTGTGTGCTTAGCATAGACTCATTTACAATCAAAAGTAAACCAGAGATATACAGCAAATCATGACAGAAAGAGGCTCTAAGAGGTTTTAGCCCTGAAAATTCCTCCTTTATATTGCAAAATACCCAACAAATTATTTCTAGACATTTTATGTAGTAAAGAAAGGACATGCCACTAATAGTTTGCTGCATAGGAACAAAGAAGTTCAGTGTTCTAACTATAAAAACAGAAATCTGACAGAAACAAAGCATATGTTAAAAGGTCTGTGGGAGGTTAGTAGGTAGTTTTCCCAGAGCTTAACAGGAATCTGTCCTGCGGGTGCTCATTCAGCCATGTCTCTAGTTGCACCTCGTTACTTCTGTAAAGAAGCAACATTTGGTTTCCTTTCCCCAAAAAATAGTGAATCTATTTTTAAAAATGTATCAGTTTATATTTTTATAACGCAGTTTAGATACATGGAAAAAATGGAACAGATGGTATAGAGTTCCCATGTACTGCATGCTCCAACAGAGTTTACTATTTCTGCAAACAAGAAGGAGATGAAGAGATGATGGGAGGTGGGAGAGAGGGAAAGAGAAGCAGACGTGAAAAGAATTAGGATGTGCTATGTACATGCACCAATGCCCCACAGCACATGTAAGTGGTATGTGTTGCAAACATGTGCTAATAAGAAATTAGTATGCTAAAAAAAAAAAAAAGAAAAAAAAAGAAATTAGTATGCTATATCTGTTGCAATTAATGATTCAATACATATGCATTGTATTAAAGTCATGTTTATATTGAGTCAATTTTGAGTCAGTTGTATGGATTTTGAGGCAGAGTGCAGAACACTATGTGTCCTCCACTGTAGCATACAGAAGTTTCACCACTCTGCAATTCCTTTGTGCTTCACCCAATTTTCACTTCTTGTCCTCCTCAAAATTTAACAATATTCTGTATACAGGAAACACATTTTACTTATAAGTAAGATAATGATTAAGAATGGAAGGTAGTGTCAGTTAGCTCTGGTTGCATAAAAAACTTCTCTGCAATTTAATAAAACACTCAGTTGCATAGCTCATTGCTCTATAGGTTACATTTTGGGCTGAACTGAGCTTGGACATTTTTCTAGTCTAAATGGTGTTTAGCTGACCTTAGCTGGACTTGGTCATGAAGGGTGATGAGCAGACTGAGGCTGCTGGCTGATGAGGGGCCTTGCTAGGGCTCTGGAGACAGTTGGGAACTCTCTCCACATGACTGTTCAACATCCAGCTGGTGGCCCACGAATGGTCACCGGGGGGCCTCAGTGTTCCCAGCAATAATAGCAGAAGCTGTGTGCCTCTTGAGACCTAGGTCAGAAATTCCACAAAGAAACCAAATCAAAGAAAGTCACAGGTGAAATACAGGGATGGAAAAATAGACTCCTCTTCTTAATAAAAAGTTGGAAAGTGCCATGGCCATTTTGGAAATCTATCTTCAGAGACTAGAAGGAATAGTTAAGTTTCAAAGATCCATGCTGGGTGCTGGGTGAACCCTGGACATCTTTGAGAAGCCCGATGAGTCTGGGCTCTGTCTCTCTGAGCAGCGTGCAAGGCAGGCAAAACCTCAGGCACCCTCTGCGGCCTTGGTGGTCACCTGCCACACCCATAGTGTTTGGACCCAGGCTGTGCTGAACCCCAGACATCATCAGGAAGACCAGTGAGTCACAGCTTTGCATTACTGACTAGTTTGAAAGGCAGGCAAAACTTCAGGCACCCTCTGGGGCCTAGGAGGCTTCCACCACACCCATAGTGTGTCTTTTGGGGCTGGGCTGAACATCAGACACCTTTAGGAACCCAGTGAGCTACTCTGGTGCCTTCTCCACTAGGGTGTGAGGTACGTGGATCCCTGGACAACTTCTGGGACTTTGGTGGTTATGGCCAGAACAACTCACACCCTCTGGCAGCTCAGCTGAAACCTGAACATAATCAGTGGCCTCGGGAAGCTCACCCTCACCCCTCCCCTTCCAGTGTGGCAAGCAGGTTCTGTCCTGGACAATATCTGAAGCCTTAGTTAAGTCGACTTGCAGCCCCCTCTACTCTTGAGGAAACTAGGACAAAACCCCGGATAGTCTCAGGAACACAGGCAAGCCTCCCCGACCCTTCACACACACTTCTCGGAGCCAAACGAATGCAAGAAAAGTAAGGAGCATCTGGGGCAATCTGGAGAGTGAGACTGTACTACAGAGAGTCTCTGGATCTTCAGAAATGAAAAATGAAGGAGAAAAATGCCATCCCAGACCTCCATATCACCCAAAACAAGTCCAGGAGGCATTAACATAGAAGAGCCTGGAAGTCATACACCTGAAATTTCTGAAATGATAGCAACTGAAGTAATGAAATAACTCCATCAGGCCATAGAAGATATCAGATAAGAAATAATGTCACAGTTGATAAAAGAAATGACAAGAATAATGAAAGAAATGTTCAGCATATCAAAAGATGACATAGACAAGAAAATAGAAGGGCATAGACAACTCAGTGAAACCTTCAGGGAACAATATAGAAAAGAACTAGAAGGTATGAAACAGATGCAAACAGATATCCAGGAACTTAAAAATTCCATTGAAAGCTTGCAAAACTGCCTGAAAAAAGCTGAAGATAGACTTTCAGACCTTGAAGACAGCATTGCCCCTAATGAACATGAAAGGAGGGATCTCTTAAAAACAAGGAACCAGGAAATAACAATTCAACAACTGGAAGATGAAGCAAAGAGAAACAATGTCAGATTAATAGGTATTAATGAAACAGCAGGTGTCAACACAAATGACATAAAAAGACTATTTGCAGAAATAATAGCAGAAAATTTCACAGGCATGATAAAACAATTGCACATCCAGATAAGTAAAGCATATAGAACTCCAGCTAATCGTAACCAAAATAAAACTACACTCAGCCATATAGTGATCAAGATCCCGGAAACTCAACAAAAGCTCAGAATATTAAAAAAAAGTTAGAGAATAGAAACAGATCACATTTAAAAGAAAGCCTATCAGAATCACAGCAGACTTCTCAATACAAATCATCAAGGCAAGAAAAGCATTGAGTGAAGTATTTCAGGTACTGAAAAAAAACAATTTCTAACCCATATTGATGTAACCTGCAAAGCTATCTTTCACGACTGGCTTGCTCCCTGCCTCGTAGGCACCCAGAAGGAGGGGCCCAGGAGCACAGGCAGCCACGGTCGGGGAGTGCCGGGGGAGCGCCAGTCTTCTGTCTGGCTCACTCCCTGCCTCATAGGTGCCCAGAAGGAGGGCCCCCATGCACGGGGAGCCATGGACGGGGAGTGCCAGTCTTCTGACCAGCTAGTTCACTGCCTTGTAGGGGCCTGGAGGGAAGGCCTCCGGCACACGGGAAGCCATGGGAGGGGAACGCCAGTCTTCCGGCCATCCCACTCCCTGCCTCGTAAGTGCCCGGAAGGATGGTCCCAAGCACAGGGGGAGCCACACGGCAATGAGCGCTGTTGCATGCCAGCCCTCAGACTGGCCACCATCGCTCAATTGAGAACTACCATGACACAGAGAAACAATGACACAATTGGCCCACCATGCACCAGCTGCAGATGCCCATCCACGGACATGGGCGAATCATTCAACATGGAAAAACCCCTGGGAATGCATGCCATACAACGGGTTACTCTTGCTCCTGCCATTGAGAA
>NW_004955518.1:195677-227783 GCF_000276665.1 Chinchilla lanigera | reverse complement strand
TCTTCCTGAGAAACCACTTTGAAGATACCACCATGTATTATAGCAGTCATTGATATTTTCCTACTAATCTATCCATAACTCTGCAATGTTTGTATTGTTCCTATCCTGTTTTGTAAATGGATGCATGTCTATCATTATGTGTTTCCTACAAAAGAAAAGTTAATGATTATTCAATAGGTCACTCATGTATAGCTCTATTTATTTTCTTTAGAAGCCACTTTGAAAATACCAAAGTATAGTACGACGCTTGATAATCTCCTACCTCTTTTGTCTGTAACTCACTATTATTTGTCTATTTGTTTTCCTGAGAAACTATCTTGTAGATAACAATATGTAAAACAATAACCATTGATTATTTCCTACCACTTTGTCTGTAGTTTGGTAATCCCCCCCATTATTATGTTATCCTTCTTTTACTCTTTAAAATAAAAAAAAGAGAATAATTAATGATTATTCAATAGGTCACTCATGTATAACTCTGTTTTCTTTAGAAGCCACTTTGAAGATACCAAAGTATAATGCAACAACTATTGATAATCTCCTGCCTCTTTTGTCTGTAACTCACTATTATTTGTCTATTTCTTTTCCTGAGAAAATATCTTGTACATAACAACATGCAAAACAATAACCACTGATAATTTCCTACCACTTTGTCTGTAATTTGGTAAGCTCCTCTTTTATTTTGTTATCCTTCTTTTACTCTTTAAAATAAAACAGCTATCTTTCACATTTAATGGAGAAATAAAATATTTTCCTGATAAAGAACAACTGAAGAAATTCATGAGCACCAAAACAATCCTACAAAAAGTACCAAAAGATATACTAGAAAGAGATAAAACAGACGTGAACTTCAAGAACAACAATACAAAAGGACCAACAAGCAGAGCAAGCAATTAAATAGAGAAAAAGGAGGATCCAACTGCAGGAAAATAGGATGACAAAGATAAGTCAGTACATACCAGTTATAACCATCAAGGTAAATGGTCTCAATGCACCAACCAAAAGAAGCAGACTTGCAGACTGGATTAGGAAAAAAGAACCCAAATATATGCTGTATAGAAGAAATTCATTTAACACAAAAGGGAATTCAAAGCCTGAAAATTAAATGATGGAAACAATACTCCAGGCAACAGGAACCCAGAAAAAAGCAGGCGTAGCTATTCTGTTGGCAGACAATGTGAACTTCAAATCAAGAACAATCAAAAGAAATAAAGAAGGTCGTTACATACTTGTGAAGGAGAAATTTCAAGAGAAGTTATAAAAATGGAGGAAGAAATAACAATCATAAACATTTATGCACCAAATATAGCAGCACTCACATGTATAAGACAAACTCTAAGGAGCAACACATTCATAACAGAGGACTTGGACACATCATTGTCACATACATAGATCAATTCAACTCAAAATTGGGAAAGAAATAACAGAATTTAACCATACGTGTGAACATATGGACTTCATAGACCTTTACAGAGTGCTCCACCCAACAGCATCACAATACATATCCTTCTCAGGTGCACATGGGACATTCCCTACAATAGATAATACACTAGACATAGAACATGTTTAGGTAAATGCAAAGAAATTGATATTTTCCCACATATATTATCAGACCATAGTGCAAAGAAATTGGAAATTAATGAAAAAAAAATACAAAAACTCCACAAACAGTTGGAAATTAAATAAAATCCTCCAGAAAAACCAATGGGTCACAGATGAAATATAGGTAGAGATTAAACTCTATTTACACTCAAATGAAAATTGAGACAACCTACAGGAACTTGTGGGATGCAAGGAAAGCCGTCCTCAGAGGGAAATTTACAGCGGTGAACTCCCACCTTGCAAAAAAAAAAAAACAAGTACAGATAAACAATCTTATGCTGCACCTCAAGTTCCTAGAAAAACAAGAGCAAGTCAAACCCAGAGCCCAAAGAAGGCAAGAAATTATAAAGCTCAGAGCAGAAATTAACACAATGGAGACTAACAAAACAATACAAAGATTTAATGAATTGAAAAGTTGGTTCTTTGAAAGAATAAATAAAATAGATAAATCCCTAGCCAACCTTATCAAAAAAGGAAAGAAAAAACTGAAATACACACAATAAGGAGTGAAAGGGATAAAATCACTACAGATCCTGAAGAAATTTAGAAGATCATCAATACCTACTTTGAAAATCTTTACTCCCAAAGGATAGAAAACTCAGAAGAAATGGACAGATTCCTAGATATGTACGAATTACCAAGGCTGACTCAAGAAGATATAAAATTTCTGAACAACCCAATATCAATTAACAAGATTGAAAATGTGATTAAAAACATACCAACAAAGAAAAGCCCAGACCCTGATGGAGTCACAGCAGAATTTTAGAAGAAATTCAGAGAAGACTTAATACCAAACCTCCTCAAACTTTTCAATGAAATGGAAAAGGAAGCAATTCTCCCTAACTCATTTCTGGAGGCAAGCACCATACTGATACCAAAACCAGAGAAAGACCCAACCAGCAATGAGAACTACAGACCATTCTCCCTAATGAATATAGATGCAAACATACTCAATAAAATACTAGCAAATAGAACGCAGCAAATCATGAAGAAAATCATACATCAGGACCAAGTCAGATTCATTCTAGGAATGCAGGGTTGGTTCAATATTCACAAAGCTATAAATCTTACAAGCCATATCAATGGAGCCAAAGACAAAAACCACATGATCATCTCAATATATGCAGAAAAAGTTTTTGACAAAGTCCAACGTGCATTCATGAAAAAAAACTCTACAGTAAATAGGAATAGATGTTCTTTACATTAACCTGATCAAAGCCATCTATGACAATCCAACAGCCAACATCATTCTCAATGGACAAAAAGTGAAAGCTTTTACTTTAAAATCAAGACCAAGACAAGGATGTCCACTGTCACCACTCCTGTTCAATATCGTTCTGGAACCATTAGCCAGAGCAATTAGACAAGAGAGAGAAATAAAAGGAACAAGGATAGAAAAGGAAGAAGTAAAACTATCACAATTTGCAGATGATGTGATACTTTACATGGAAGACCCCAAAAACTCCACAAGAAGACTCCTTGAATTAATCAACAAATTCAGCAGTGTAGCTGGATCCAAAGTCAACACCCAGAAATCGATAGCATTCCTATACACAAACAACAAACAGACTGAGAGAGAAATTAAGGAAACCATACCTTTCACAATAACATCCAAGAAATTGAAATATTTAGGAATCTATCCAACAAAAGAATTCAAAGACTCTTCAGTGAAAACTACAGTACTCTGAAAAAAGAGATCAAAGAAGATTTCAATAAATGGAAAAACATTCCTTGCTCGTGGATAGGAAGAACCAACATTGTGAAAATGGCCATACTCCCAAAGCTGCTGTACAGATTCAATGCAATTTCCATTCAACTACCATTCACATACCTCACAGATCTTGAGAAAATATGCCTTAAATTCATCTGGAACCAGAAGAGACCCAGAATAGCAAAAGCAATCCTGGGCAACAAGGCCAAGTCAGGTGGAATCACAATCCCTGACTTGAAATTATACTATAAAGCTACTGTCATAAAATCCACCTGGTACTGGCTAAAAAACAGGCCTGAGGATCAATGGCACAGACTGGAAGAAACAGCCACAGCCAAAAACACACTCAGCCTCCTCATCTTTGATAAAGGAGCCAATCAAACTCACTGGAAGAACGATAGCCTCTTTAATAAATGGTGCTCGAAAAATTGGCTTGCCACCTGCCAAAGACTGAAAATAGACCCAAGCATATCACCACACAGCAAACTCAGGTCAAATTGTTCACAGATCTCAATATTAAATCGAACACTAAATCTATTGGAAGAGAAAGTAGGTAAAAACCTTGAAGACATAAGGGTAGGCAGAGAGTTCATGAACAAAAACCAAATTGCACGTGAAACACTTGAAAGACTCAACAACTGGTATTTCATCCTACTGAAAAGTTTCTGCACATCTAAAGAAATCACCAGCAGAGTAAAAGGAAAACGCACAAACTTGGAAAAAATTTTAGCTGATTGTCCCTCAGACAAAGGGCTTTTATCTAGAACATATAAAGAATTAAAAAATATCAGCCCCTCCAAATTCAAAGACCCAATCCACAAATGGGCAGTGGAGATGAATACATACTTCTCAGACAAGGAGACACAAATGGCAAATAATTATATGTGAAAATGTTCAACATCATTAGTCATTCGAGAAATGCAAATTAAAACAACACTGAGATTCCACCTTATGCCAGTAAGAATGGCTAGCATTAAGAAATCAACCAATAACAAATGCTGGCGAGGCTGTGGAGAAATAGGAACCCTTCTCCACTGCTGGTGGGAACGCAGACTGGTGAAACCACTGTGGAAATCAGTTTGGAGATTCCTCCAAAAACTAGGTCTAAAGGTCCCATTCAACCCAGCTATCGCCCTGCTGGGTATTTTCCCAGAAGATCTAAAAACATCATATCACAGTGATATATGTGCAGCATATATATATTCATAGCAGCACAATGTGTAATTGCTAAAATGTGGAAGCAACCCAAATGTCTATTCACCGAGGATTGGATAAGAAAATTGTGATACTTTTATAGAGTCGAGTATTACTCAGCTGTAAAGAAAGATAAACTTGAGGCTTTTATATGTAAATGGTAACAACTAGAGACCATACTCATAAGTGAAATAAATCAAACATACATGTGCAATCACTGCAATGTTTCACTAATGTAAAACTTGAAAGAGTTAATTTAAACTTGGAAGTATGATAGACACTCTGAAATGATAGGAAACAGCTCAAGAGTAAAGGGCAACTGGGATGTGGGAAAAGAAAAGGGAAAGAAGGAGAAATTTTGTATGTATGTATATACAGGATAGTTAACATGGTTGTGCTTCTGTCTTCCATTTCTAGGCTGAAAGAAACTGTCAATGAGTCTTTGGTTGATCAGTATTTCATTTCTATATCTGTTTTCATGAGAAGCCACTTTGAAGATATCAATATGTAATACAACCACCATTGTTAATTCCCTACCACTTTGTTTGTAACTCCGTATTGTCTGTACTGTTCTTTTGCTATCTTGTAAAATGTTGTCTGTCTGTTAATATTTTCCTCCTTTTATTTTTAAAATTAAAAAAAAACGAAAGAAGCTTATTGTCTTACACTTCTGGAGGTCAAAAGTCCAAAACAGATTTCAGAGCTCAGAAATCAATATGTAAGCATAGCTATATTCCCTCAGAAGGATCTAGAGGAAATCCATTCCTTTACCTTTTCCAGCTTCTGCAGCTGTACTTTGGACCAGATATACTTTCCTTGGCCTTCAGAGCCAGCACCATGATCTTCAAATCTCTTGTGCTTCTGTCATCCTTTGGTTTTTGCTGTGTGTGTCAAGCCACCCTCTATCTTCCTCTTTAAGTACTCATGTGATTTTTCTCTAGGCTCACACAGGTAATCCAGGATGATTTCCCCATTGCAAGAGAGTTCCTGTATCTATATTTGCAGAATCTGATATCACTTAAGGTAATATTCAGAGGTGTCTGTCAGTCATTGTGAACTAGAAAGATAAGGGTTTTTCTTTAAGGAAAATGCAAAGCCATTACGGTAGAGAAGAGGAGTGCATTTGCATTTTTTAAAATATCACTTTATCTGTAGTTTGAAAAAAGGAATGGAGCAAGATGTCCAGAGGGGCTAGAAAAAGACCAAGTTAAGTCAAGAAGGCAGCCATCTCAGTGAAAGGTGGTTGTGACTTGGACTTCAGTAGAGCAGCAGCAATAAAAAGGAGACAGATATGAGAGTGAGTGGCAATGCTGACAGGAACTGATGGGAAGCTGCTTTGGGGAGAATGATGGAAAGGGCAATGTGAAGGATGAGTCTGGTTTTCCAGCTTCCATGAATATTGGGAGGCACCCAAAAAAACATGAGGTGGTATTGGGGGTATTGTAAATTGGGCAAACTGCATGCATTTTGGTTTTCACTTAAATATTTGGTGTCCCAGAGATGTTCAGCTATGTCTAGTAGGCACCATGGTGTAGCACTCAGAGATAGGACTTTAGGAATCATCAGCTTAGAATTAGTCACTCTCCTAGATGGCAGTGCTTTGGAAAGGTGAGAGAATGAAGAAGAAACAGTCTCAAACCAAGCATTAAGAAACGTTAATGCAGCTGGGTGTGGCAGTACACCCCTGTAATTCCAGCCCTCCAAGAGACTGAGGAAAGATCCAAAGTTCAAGTCCAGCCTGAGCAACCTAATAACTTAGTGCAGGCCTGTCTCAAATAAAAGATAAAAGGGGCTGGGGATTTAGCTCAGTGTAGGACCCTATGTTCAATCCCTAGTAAAAAGCATAAAAGAGGAGAGAGAGAGAGAGAGAAAGAGAGGGAGAGAGAGCAAGGAAGGAAGGAAGGAGAAAGGAAGGAAGGAAGAAAGAAAAAAATCAAAGAAAAGGGAAAAAATACCAAGCTTAATGACTGAGTAGACAAGAAGAACCATCAGAAGAGACTGAATGGAAGTAGCCATAAAGAGAAGGATGTGTTAAAAAGACTACATCTCAAGGAAGAAGTGGTAAGCAAGGTGAAATAGTTGTAAGAGGTTAAATAGGATGAAAGCAAAAAACTACACAGTGCATATGAATATGGCATTTACATGCTGTTGTTTTTTGTGTGGGGGGGGCGTTTCCAGTACTGGGAATCAAACTCATGACCTTGCGCTTAGCCAGGCAGGTGCTGTGTCACTGAGCTAAATTCCCAGTCCCTACATGCTGTTTTTTATAAGTTTCTCACCACCATCAATCACACACATAGTTTGCATTTTTTAGATATTGTGCATAGTTTGCATTTATTAGATATTGATGTTTCTGTGTGGACATGTCTAGTGTCCCCCAAAGCCTCATGTGCTCACAGGCAGGGCTTTGGGAAGTGGAGGGATCATGGGTGTGTGATGCTGGCTTGGTTGGCACTCACTGGACATTGGACAACCATTAGAAATGTGTCAGCATGACTCTCTGAGAGGCAGCAGTTGTTCCTTCCCTTAAGTCATTTGTGTATCAGGTTTTAGAAAAATGAGAGAAAATGTTAAGGTAGGGAAAGGTCTAGCAGAACCTCCATTAATCTTGGGGACAAGGACAGATTGGAAATAAAGAGGAAATGGCCACTCCTTCTGAGAAGATCGGGTAACAATCACTGCGATAAATTTTCCACATGGAAAAGACTGAAATTGAAGGCCCATAGTTGCAAGAATATTCAACACACTAAGGGTACAAACTGATCTATTCTATAAAATATGAACTTCAATATTTCAGGTCCATTTAAGAAATGATAGAGGATTAGAGGAACTATCTGACTCAAAACAGAATCTATCATTTTAAGCAGTTTTATTGAGTAACATCTTTGGAAGTTAAATTTTAAAATTAGATACAACAGCAATCTCATGTATCACACATCAACTGTTTGGAAATAGACACCTGTAACAAAACTTGACGATACTTAAGAAGTCTGTTCTAAGAGTAAAACAGAAGTTATTTGCTTTGTAAACTATCTTTATAGACAGTAAAAATATAAGCTTCTGTCAGCCCCTTTTTGAACTACAAATTCCAAGTTGAATCCAAATGCATTACTTTGGAAAGTCCCTTGAATTCTTTGGAATAGAATCAGACCTGTGGGTCATTTTTCTGAGTCTTGCCATGGACACTATCAATATTTTATGGTGACATTTTCTTAAACAACTTGAACAAGGAGGGAATACAGTAATCAAAGAGAGTTAACCAAGTAATAAACAAACAGATCTGTTTGAATATAACATTTAAAAAAGTAAAAAGTGTACTTTTAAGACAACTAAACACAATAGAAGCCTCATTTATACAGTACTGTGAAGCAATGAGGTTGTCTATACAAGTACATTTTCAAAAGAACGGCTGATTTCCCCTTTAAGTGACATTTCAGAAACAATTTGATGAAATTAGTTTAATGTGTAATACACACTTGTTTGTTGGTTACTTGAGCTAATCTAATGTCTTTGCTAAGCCTTTCTTTTGATGATTCATGATCTCTGAATACTAATATCTATTGTGATGGCCACAGTACAGTTTTGTCCACAAGACTGATGGCAATTCCCAGGAATTTAGACCCAACTACTTCCAGAATTCTGATGCATCCCTTTCCACTCTCTTCTGTTTCTTAAAAACTACCCATTTGAAGCCGGGCGTGGTGGTGCATGCCTGTAATCCCAGCACTCAGGAGTCTGAGGCAGGAGGATTGTTGGGAGTTCGAGACCAGCCTGGGTTACAAAGTGAGCTCAAGGCCAGCCTGAACTGCATAGTGAGACCCTTTCTCAAAAAGACGAAAAAAAACCAACAACAACAACAACAAAAACTACCCATTTGTCTTCCTTGAATGTACCTTTCCACATATGTGTGAATGTATGTATGTATCTATCTATATATACTTGTATATGTACATTCACATATATAATATATACCCATATGTACATATATATATATACACATACAAATTCAGGAAGGATACACAAGAAACATATCAGGAGCCACCTTAGATTGAAGAGGTTTCTGAGGGTGCTAAGAGTTACTACTCACCTGGTACTAACAGAATATTGTGGTTGTCACTGGTGCTTCACCATGTGCGTGTATTACTTTCTTTCTACACCACTTTGAGCTCATTTAATTCACTTTGTTTTTAAAAGAATAACCATAATAGTGGATACTTTCTCTCTGTGCCAAGACTTAAGATTTCATATATGTGTAAGTCCATTTAACCCTCATAGTTACCATGAAAGGAACAAACAACTGTTATTATCATTACACAGATAATGAAACAGACATAAGGCAGAACATAAAAAATAAAGACCTCTAGAAAACAAGAGGGTTGAGATTTAAACATAGGTAGATTGACTGCAGAATCTCCACATTTAAGTCCTAAAATATGCCAGCACAAAACAAAAATAAAGGCATGAAACCACTTTCAGAGTCAAAATAAACTTCATAATAAAGAAATTTTTCAGTTAGGAAAAAATCTCCACATAAGTACTAGAATACTGGTCCCCATTTTTTCTGCGCTTTAAAGCTCAAAACTGTAAGTAACAGAATAATGATAAGTGACAGTTAGCTATACTAGACAAGGAATTATGCTGGACATTTTTAATGTATGTAACATACTTTTTATACAGTTAATATCAGAAAAACTGGGAAAATGCTGCTGTACTGAGGAAGACTTCAATAGCATCTGACTTAAGTCCCTGCCCATTACCATTTCTTACACCTCTGCACAAATGCCACAGTAGTCACGTGAGTCTGCTCAAGGTCTCTGAGGGCAAACCCTGCCTGATATGCCCTACTTCTGGGCTCTGCTGTGCCTAAGCCTCACTTTTAATTGCATAGTCCTGGCAGTCATAGTTCTAGATGTCTTTCAAGGTAATGACCAATTCCACTTCCCATGAGAAAACTCTGTTCATCTACATCAAAGCTCATCTCTCCCTCCCCAGAGCTTTTTAACAATTCATTCACTGGAAACATGAACACGAATAAAGAATGCAAAGGGGAAGTAGATTATGGAAATGTCTGCCCACATCTCCCTTGCAGTGGGGGACTCAGGAAAGTAAGCATAACACCTTTTCATTGTTAGCACCGCCAGCCTCACACTGTCTGCACAGTATTTCAGTAACTGTCCAGTAAGGATTGCAAGAAATGGATACCACACAGGGCAAGGCATGAGTCATCAGGGAAACATGACGCAGCCAGAAGCAGGTAAATGTGTGCAGCCATGCTGCATTTAAGGATGTCAGTCATCTTTGCTCACTCCAAGGTATGAGACAGAAGTGTTCCTCAAACAAGAAGCAGGAACTATCAAAGGAAGTGCATCTTTGGGGGTGGGGGGAAGAGGTGCTTGGGACAGCTATTTCCAATTGTAGAGACTCCTATATAATTCAAAACAAGATAGACCTGGGAGTCCTCAAGGCTCCTGGAGAGCTAGTAATGGCAGAAGATAAGCTTGCCTTCACCCTCACTCTCTCTGCTTCACCCCTGGTCTGCATATTGTATGTGTTTAAGGTGGGAAGGTTTTGCATAATCTGCACCCAGGATTCACATTACCAAGAGAATTTTGTTTTGTCTTGTGTTGCTTTGTTCAGTAGGTTTTATTGGTGGGCAGAGGGACTGATCTTTAGGCCATGGATCTGAAGAATGTTAAGGATCTAGTGTTTGCCACAGCTTATCTACAAGAAAAGGAGCCATCCTTGCTGTGTGGAGCAGAGTTGTGGAGGACAAAGAAGTAAAAGGCAAGTGAGAGACGGGTGCAGAGAAAAGGGACTCTGAGAACCAGTCCAAGGTGGTCTAACCTCATCCAAGGGGTCTCCTCGAGGAGCCCCGAAGGAATGTCTGCTCTCCCAAAAGCCCCAAGGGAGCAGAGGCCCTTTTGATGATGGGCCAGGTTATTCTATAGACTTTTGCAAGCTTTACAGAGTAGGACAAAGGGGCCAGGTCACAACATGTAAATGCTTAAAGAACCCAGGTTTCACTGAGGACAACCTGCTCAATTATTGGTAGCTGTTGCTTTGTGAACACAGGAAGGAAGAAATAAATGGGTAAGGGGTCTGGGTAGAATCCTATAGAGACCTTGGAGGAAGGGAGTGAAGGAGGTGACTGCAAGGTCAGAACTCCTTGGCTGGAAGCCCAGAGGGGCATCCTTGGGGAGCAGACAGGAAAGTACCTCCTCACTGGGGAGCAGGCTACAGAGCAACAGAAAACTCAGACAAGAGCAGCCTGAGGCTGCAGAAGATCACCCAGGAGAAAGATTTTGGGCTGAAGCCCTGAGTCACCATCCTGCACGCAAAACTAAGAGCTCCGCCTAGTGCTTTGTTCAAATCCACAATTGCACAAAGACCTCTATTCCTTGTGTGCATCTCCATCCATTTCATACATTCCATTATAATTGGTTTTGGTTTTATTGATGTAGGTTTCCCAGCCAAATTACCATTCTGTATTTTCAGGAGCTTTATGAAGAAGAAAAAAATAGTCTGGGTGGAAACTCCAAAGCCTTCTCACTGAGAGATCCCACATAAACATAATCACACAAATTGCTGGAATTGCTGTACCGGAGTTAGGGGAGTTGTTTAGCACAGGTTGGCATTACATTCTGTCAGATGTGTTTCTTTTTCTTTTTCTGTAGGAATGAAATGACAAATTCTTCCCAGGTGGCAGCAAGAAAATTAAGAGTACAGCCCATCTGCACTCTTGCCTCCAATGGAAAAAAAAAAGACAGAAATCCCATTTCAAATGAATCTCTGTCATAAACTCAAGCATAGCAACAGATGTGCAAAATCCCAATGAGAAAAACACCGCACCCCTGGCCCCCACTAAAAATAATCAGTACTGGTTACTGTGCTCAACAACACACTCACTTCCAGAATGCTACAGGGTTGTGCCAAGTCATATCTGGAGAAGCACAGCTGCTTTTGACAGTGTAGCCTGCAGGGGTCAGGTTAAGAGCAGGGAGTTATCACATTTCCTCTGCAGACCTTAGGGAGAATGTGTGAGATTGGAGGCTGGAGAAGTAGCTTGGGGTAGAGAAAAGGAACAAGAATCAAAATGGATAAAATGAGGGTATACATAATAATAACCCACACATGATTCTCAGCCACAGGTCCAGCCATTTAGTTTCTAAATGCCTTGAAGTCAAGAGTCCATGTAACTTGTTGTTATTACTCAATAGAAACACTGCCAGATACATTCTGAAAGGTAACAGATGCTCAACTATGAGAGAGGAGCAAATGTGAACACCAAGGAAGAGCCAAGGTGCCTTCATGCTGGGGTGGTTTTGTGTGCTGTGGTTGCATGTTGATCATCACTGCCAAGTGTGCAGTAGGAATTTGAAATGATCCCTGGAGGTACCTCCATGATTTGTCATGTCAATAGACCATGCACATTCTTCTGTAACTGACTGTTAGTCTAGAAAAGGTAGGTGGCTGTTTTCAAGGTACATAAAAGAAATATTTATCATGGACAGAGACACAGACACACACTTGACACCCTCTGCAAAAACAGGCCCCTTCTTGCAACCCAGGTTCACCTCTAACCTGACTCTCTACCACTCAATCACATCTCAGGCTTACTCCACAGCTAGCTCTCTCCTCTGCTGGGCTAGAGTCTCTTCTCTGCAGGACTGAGAAAAAAATCAACAGAAAATCCCAGGGAAGCATGGGCTATGAGTCCAGTTCCTTAAAAGGGCTGGTGAACTCAGAACAACTGCTACTTCTCCAGTGATGTGTGTGGCCCAGAAACCCTGGGATACCCAGGAAAACAATTTGTTAATGACTCACCTGGGTTTTAGTCTTTCTTTAATTAAAAAATTATTATTTGTAATTTATGAGTAAAAAGTGTGTATATCTATGATGTACAACATGCTGCTTTGAAGTATGTGTACATTGCAGAATAGCTATATCAAGAAATTAACATGTGCATTAGCTCAGATACATTTTTATAGTGAGAACACTTAAAATTGACTCTCTTGGCAACTCTCAAGTATACAGTACACTGCTAACTAATCACTGTGTGGTGTAACAGATATCTTGAACTTTATAGTTTCTTGATTGGATTTGAATGATCACTTCTCCATACATGCCTTCACTGGAGATGTTACTGAATAAACAGAGAGATTTCGAAGATGCATACAAATTCTTCTATGAGATTTTTTACTACTATGCCCCACACCCACCAATTAGCAACACATTTGGAAGTTTGGGGTTATGATGGTTGAAAATGATACATTTTGAATTTTAGAGAATGCTACAACTTGTTAAAAATGTGGATTTCTGGGGCATCTTGTAGTGGCAGAAATGTGCCAGAAATGTCCCAAAAATCACAAACATGAGGTTATATCTAAGAAAGAGAAGAACACAATAGAGTGCCTAGAATTAAACCGTTGCACCTACAGTCCAGTGATTTTCCACAATGGCACTATGAACACACTGGAAAAATGTCAGTCTTCAAGAATGATGTTGGAAAATTGTGTATCCACATGCAGAATAGTGAAATTAGACCCCCATCTCACCAGTTATAAAAATCAACTCAAAATGAATGAAAGACATAAATGTAAAGCCTAAAGCTATGAAACTACTTAGAAGAAAACACAGAAAAAATTGCTCTTCAATATATAGGAAGAGGCAAAGACACCAAAAGCAAAAATAGAAATATGGGATTACCTCAAGCTAAATCTTGTTTAGCACAATAAAAGAAACAATTATTAGAGTGAAAAGACAATCTACAGAATGCGAGAAAATATTTGCAAGCCATGCATCTGACATATCACATGATCTCACTCATATGTAGAATCTAAATAATTGATTTCTTAGAGGTTGAGAGTGGAATTTGGTTACAGGAGGCTAGGGAGAGAAAGGGGAAGGGGAGATGCAGAGAAGTTGATCAATGGGTAATTTACAGTTACTTAGGAGCAAGAAATTCTATGTGCTATTTTACAATAGAGTAGCCATAAATAAAAATTATGTACTGTGTATCTCAAAAAGCTGGAAGAAAAGATTTTGAATGTTTCACTAAGAAGAAATTCTAGATGTTTGAGGAGATACATATGTTTAACTTGATTTAAGTATTACATAAACATCATATGATATCTCATTAATATGTACAGTATTTGTTTTTAGGTATCACTTTAAAAAACAAATTTAAGAGCAAAACATGGTGGTACATTCCTATATTCCCAGCTACATGGGAGGCTGAAGCAATAAGATTGCTAGAAGTGTAGCAAGGCTACTGGGCAATGTGGCAAGGTGCCATTTTAAAAATATGTAACTTCCCTCTTCTTAAATGTGGACTACCCAAAGAGTAAAGAAGGGTAAAGAAAACTTTCCAAAGAGTAAAGAAAAATCAGGAGGGATCACTTCACAAGGCAAACATCTCAGTTAAGCAATCAAGGTTAACTAACACCAGGACTGAGTCATATTAATAGTATGTGCCCCTAATGGGACTTGACATTTTGCTTCCATGTCTTTCTTCCAAACACCCCAGTCCAACCATGAAAAAAGCATAAAATAAACTCCAACTGAAGAACATTCTGCAAAACACTCTCCAATATCCTCAAAAGAGTCAAAGATCATTAAAAACAAGGAGAGTCTGAGAAAGCCAAGAGCAGTGTGTGGCTACATGACTATTAAATGTAATGTTATATTCTGGATAGGATCTTGTCATAGAAAAAGGATATGAAGTGAATAAAGAATGGATTTTAGTTGATAATGATGTTCTATCAATATTGATTTACTAATTGTGACAAATATAGTATATTAATGTATAATATTAATAAGGAAAACTGGGTGTGAGGTATATGGACACTCCCTTGATGATCTTTGTAACTTTCATTTAAACATTAAACTATTCTAAAATTAAAGATTTCAGGAAATGTGTGGTTGCCCCATTCCCAGAGACTGCATGCAACTTAGTAAGTCTAATACGAAGTTCATCAGTCCTGCAGGTAGAGTATATAAACCAGATTATTTCATTCCAGATTGCATGCACAGTCTTTTGAAAGAATACAACCTAAGATTTATGTATGTGACTACAAAACAACTGGCCAGTGAAATGTCTATGTGTCTTTCTCTACACTCAAGTGCCAGTAGCAACAAAGACAAATGACGGCCTCTTACTTCCTGGCCCATGAATACCATCCTAATATGGACCACTCTGAACATGTTGTACTTTTACTAGATGGGCATTCACAAAGGGCTACCTCTCATCATATTTTGGCCATCCCGAAGTAGAAAGATAAGCTCTCAATAGTGATGATGGTCACAGACTGTCTGTGGCCTCCAGCTCCATAATTCATAAAGATAAAAGGAGAATAAAAGACATTACTTCCAGCAGTCCTTAAATGGAACATTACGTTACATAGGCCAAAGCTATTCATCCATCAGAAAGGAAGCAGAAGAGGGAGAAACATGCACATCTTCAAGTTTGGCCAACTGTGTTTAGTCGAGTGAGTGTGGTCTGAGATTCTCCAAAATCTTAAGAAACTAATTTTGTATTTGATGACTAAAATATAATTTTAGCTAATAAAATAGTTTTCAATATTAAAAAAGAGCCTTGTAGGAACTATTAAAATAGTATAGTTGAAGAGAAAATACATGTATAGCTATTATAAATCTTGCAGCTATTACAAGGTTGCTATAGGCTATTACGGAGCAGCTGGATTGTGGCTTTATTATTTTCTACTTAGGTATTTAATGCCTTGATCCCTTCATTTACAGCCTGTTTTTTTGGCAGGCATGATACTCATTTCCCACAGATATGATATTTTCACAGTGAAGGGATGGTCAGCCATATCATTTGTCTGAATGTAGACTTTCTAAAGGTATCAGAACAAAGTAATGAGTGGGGACAGGGGTTCAGGCACATGTGTCAAACCAGCCATATTGTCTGCTGAAGGCAGCCCTTGAAGCAGGAGCTACAAATACAAACACATGCTGTCTTCAGAAACCAGGCTATCAGTATTTTCTCCTTGGTCACCCAGACCAAGTTCCAGCAAATCTAATGAGATCAGCTCATGTATCAATACACTTACAATATTTTCATTCCTAATTCTCATTTTTGTTTCTGGGATTAAATTGTAACACTTTCTTTTTTAACCAAAATACAATGAATTTTTAGTCTAACCAACTTCAGAGAGGACTTACTGCAATTTCTAACAAGCTACCATTCTTTTAGAGGGCTCGTGAGCAGGTTTGCTTTTGGAAAACAGCCTAAACTTGGAGATTTCTGGTCTGAGGTGAAGAAATGTAGAAAAAACTTATTGAAGAAATTTAGCCCAAATCCATCTTGCCAACCTCAAATGATTAGTTTCTATATAGAAAACAAAAATAAAGATGAGGACAAGATAAAATTCATTCCCCAGACTGCTTTACTACATGAATCATCTCAACCAAGTAACCAGGATATTTCCATCCACAATACCTCAAAACAGACTCAAATGGCATTGAAAGAAATTGTACCTCCCCGTTTTTAATGGTAGAGTTCATTTGAGTTAAGCAATGACCTCATATCAGCACGTGGTGGGAAGGCAGTGACATTTAGCTTTTAATTTTATATTATCATAGTGGACACTTTTGAATATGGTAGTTCAGATCTATAATATCCGGATCTGTCAAATTACAATAGATTCCACAAATGCCAGTGTCAGAGCTATAATGAAGCAACCAATAAGACTCCTAAATTCTTTGTCAGGATAATTTGTTACTGAGGCAAATTATTCCTGATAGTGAAAAAAATACTACTAAGTAGAGTCACTAATTAATCCTCATAGTTTTCAGTCCTGATAAATATAAACATTTGCCTCTTTTAGTAGGTGTGATAAAAGGAATTACAGGCAATCTAAATTGGTTGCAAAGCAAATCAGAGGAGAACCAACATTTCAAAGTTGGCCTAATTCTGAGTTCAAGACATTTTTCTGTGTATTGCTGAGACGTTGTCACAGACATAAGAAAAGGCCAAACAAAAATCACTACCTGGATGCTTCTTAGTACTAAGGCTCAGACTCTTGAGGCTGTCTTCTTGACATTTTTTCAGGCTTCTGAGGCTGTCTTTTTGACTCTTTTTGACATTTTTTCTTTCCTGGAAGTGGTAAACGACCTATTCAGGAGGGGCAAGGCAGAACAACAAATTCTAATCAAATGGAAGAAGATCCAGCTGTTGCATCCTATCTTTTGTTAGAATACAGTTTCTAGGTCCTTCAGGGCATTTACGCTCAGAACGAATTTACCATTTGTCATATCTTGTCAAAGCACTTTCTAGGGTCAGCAACATCAAATGCATGCTCTGCAAGTACTTGCTGTGTGCCAGAAAGTCTATTAGATGTTAACACTATAAAGACCAATATAACATCTTTTCCTACTGTCCAGAATAGGAACAGACAAGAAAGTTTAAACTTTTCACTTAAAAACATGTTACCTGGACAATGTCATCAATTACCACCTGGCAGAACTGCTGCTGTTGAAATGACAGCTCCTATTCTTCAGGGATGTGCTAGTGCACACCATTGAATAGAGGGATCACATAGGCTTGAATGCAAGCTGTGTGTGATATAAGTATCTAATGTGACACAAGATGTGACACACAAGAAGTCACATTCTTTTTAAAGTTTTAAGCCAAGCTTGGTGGCACATACCTATTATCTCAGCTACTTGAGAGGATGAGGCAGGAGAATCACAAGTTCAAGGCCAGCCTTGGCAACTTAGCAATACTTTATCTCAAAAAAACCAAAATGCTGAGGATGTCACTTGGCTCAGTACTCCCTGGATTCAATCCCTAGTAATGAAAAAATAATTTTTTAAAGTTTTATAAAGTTTAAAATTTAAACAACTCCAAGTACATTCAACTGTTTGAACTTTGACAAAGGGGCCAAAAACATACAGTGGGAGAAAGATAGCTTCTTTAATAAATGGTACTGAGAAAACTGGCTGTCCACATGCAAAAGACTGAATCTAGGCCCATATTTCTCACCATGTACTAAACTAAAATCAAAATGGATCAAAGAACTAAACACTAAAACAGAAACACTTAACACGCTAGAAGATAAAATGATACAACTTTTGAACTCATAGGTGCAGGAAAGGACTTTTTGAACATAACTGT
The DNA here is from genome assembly GCF_000276665.1 of Chinchilla lanigera. NCBI lineage: Eukaryota > Metazoa > Chordata > Mammalia > Rodentia > Chinchillidae > Chinchilla > Chinchilla lanigera. The sequence goes on along the minus strand of NW_004955518.1, from coordinate 210,138 downwards.
GGTCACAGAGAAAATAATACCAACAATCAACAAATGGGATCATATAAAATTAAAAAGCTTCTGCATGGTAGAATAAACAACCAATGAAGTGAAAAGACAACCTATAGAATGGGGAACACAATTTGCCAGCTATATCTCAGGCAGAGGACTAAAATATATAAAGAACTCAAAAAGTACCCCCCATAAAAGAACCAATCCAAAAGTGGGCAAGTGAAATGAATACACTTCTCAGAAAAAAAGTACAAATGGCCAATAAATACATGAAGAAGCCAAGTGTGATAGCGCACGCCTGTAATCCCAGCACTCGGAAGGCTGAGGCAGGAGGATCGTTGTGAGTTCAAGACCAGGCTGGGCTACAAAGTGAGTTCAAGGCCAGACTGAACTGCATAGTGACACCCTGTCTCAAAAAAAAAAGACAAAAAAAAAAAGAAAGAAATGTTCAGCATCACTAGCCACTGGAGAAATGCAAATTAGAGCAACACTGTGATTCTATCTTATCCTTGAAAGAATAACTATCACCAAGAAATCAAGTAATAGTAAATGCTAGTGAGGCTATCGGGGGAAAGAAGTACTCTATATCATTGGTGGGAATGTAAACTAGTAAACCACTATGGAAATCAGTATGGAGATCCCTCACATAACTAAAACTATAACTTCCACTTGTCTCAGCTATTCCCCTTTTACATACTTTTCCAAGTTAAAAACATGATACAGTGACCCATGCATTCCCATGTTTATAGCAGCACAATTCTTAATAGCTAAGTCTTAGAAGCCGCCTATATGTCCATCAAAAGATGAATGGATAAAAAAAAATGGAGTATTTACCCACAATGGAGTACTCCTCTGCCATAAAGAAAGATAAACTTAAGTCATTTGTAAGAAAATGAGACCAAATTGATACCACAATGTTAAGTGAGATAAACCAGACACACAAACTTAAATATCAAATGGTCTCTCTTATATGAGAAACCCAAATTATAAGTAAAGATTAAAATAAAAGATAAATAATAGGAACAAGGGAGAGAGCTCTTTTTCAAATAGGAAGGGCATCAGGAGACCAGTGGATGGAAAAGGGAAGAGAGGGGAGGGGACAAAAAGGAATGAAGATATGTTATGTTAAAATGTGTTATGTGTATATACCAGCTCCCCACAAGGAATGTAAACATAATACATAATGTTCTAATAAAAATTTAGTAAGAAATTTTTAAATTTTAATAATATAATTATTTAAACCAATAAATTCAAAGTACTGCCATTTTAACATATAACCAACATGAGTAAATTGTTGTCATATGAGTTACATTAAATCTTTGAAATCTAGCTTAATGAAAATGAGCCATATTTCCCACATTTAGCAGCAGCACATGCCCAGTGGCTACCCTACCTGACAACCTGCTGCTAAAATTGCTACAAACTTAGTGCCTTAACACACACAATTTTTACTATTTCGCTATTCTGGAGGTCAGAAGTCTGTCAGTGGTTTCATGAGGTTACATCCAAGTGTCCTCAGGACTCTTCCTTTCCAGATGCTCCAAGGAAGAAATCTGTGTTCTTGCTTTTCCAGCTGCTAGAGTCCAGCTGCACTTGCTGACTGTTGGCCCTTCTGCCATCTTCAAGCCAACAATGTCACATCTCTGACTCTTCTCTGTGGTCGCAGCACCCTCTGGACACAGCTGGGAGGGTTTCTCCCAGCTTAGGGAGATTGGGCTCACCTAGCTAATCCATGTTAATCTCCCACCTCAAGGTCCTTAACACTATCACATCTGCAAAGCCCCTTTTGTCATGTGCAGTAACATATTTATAGATCTGAGAATAAGGACCTGGACATACTAGAGTGGGGGAGGACATTCTCCTATGTTTTCCCATGTACTACAGGTAGTTTTAAGTTTTATCTCATTTTGTTTTCATTATAAACAAGAAAAACATGAAATCAAGGACTTGTAGAATCAATTAAGCTGCACCAGAAAGACATCACCCTCTTCTATCAAGCTCATTTCAAGGAGCAAAGGTTTTCTCCTATGAATAAAATAAAATCACTTCTGTGAAGTTCTACCTATGTCCCAGGATCTGAATTTTTTTTCACTTGCATGCTACTGACCATCAGTCAAAAAATATTTTAATGTTGTCTGGATGCCAGACAGGTATCAATCTGATAAAATAATCACAACCAAATTGTGAAGAAGGAAATTGTGGCATAAAGCAACAATTTCTATTCAAAAGTGACATTTTTTATCATTTTATTTTGAAATCCTTTATCATATTGGAAGCACACTAAAAACATGTCAGCTTTCCCCAAATAATGTCTCTAGTGAGAAGAAATAACCTAGGAAGAGCTCAAATGAAATATAATTTTTAAAAAGCCTCTTTGTCCAAAAAATAAAATTATGGGGCAGAGTTCTAGATGCAAAGATCAGTATATTATATGTTTCTGAAGAAAAATAAAATTTTTGGCAGTAGAAGTTAAACCCGGGCCATCACACTGAGCTACATCCTATCTCTTTTCTATTTTCTATTTAAAGCGAGTTTTCACTAAGTCACTAAATAGCTCAGATTGGGCTCCAGCTTGCAGTCCCTCTGCCTCAGCCTCTCAGAATGCCTACATTACAAGTGTGTGCACTGTACCCAGTCAGGAAAAATTTGGAGGGGGGAATAATTTTTAAAGACAATGATTATGAAACAATCGTGTGCTGTCCACATACACAAGTGCTTCTTTAGACTGTAGGTTACTACTTGGAACAGTTTCCTGCCAACAGCGCAAACAGTCTGTCACCTGGCTTTGGCTTGGTTCCCTTTCCAAAGCTAATCATGAAATGAAGAACTGTCAGGGAAGGAAGGAACTTCAGGCCATAAAGTCCAGCTCATTCTACATATTAGGCAGTAGGCCACACAGGGAGGAGAAGTGACTTTGCTCAAAGTCTTACTGGGGCACAGCTGGAGTGGACTCCGGACTCCACACTCCCAACACATTACTTTCTCACCGTCTAGTTAGCAGAGTAAAACTGTCCTCCACTCATCTGTTCATCTGTGCATCGCTCTACCCACTGAAAAAACTTTGGCTGAGTGCCCACTCCCTGCCAAACAATGTTGCAGGCCTGGGACCTCAACAGAGAACAAAACTGGCAAAAAACCCCACAAAACTTGTCAGGAACCTTATGCTCCTAGGAGTGAAGGGACAACAAATATATACCTATGTCAGGCTCTGGACAGCCTAAGGAGAAGAGAAAAACACAAAGAGATGAAGAAGCCAGGTACAGTGGCACACACCTGTAATCCCAGCACTCCGGTAGGCTGAGGCCGGAGGATTGCAAGCCTGAACCCAGCCTGAGAACTTAGTGACTTAGTGAGATCCTGTCTCAAAAATATGTATATTTTAAAGGCCAGTGAGAGGTGGTTTGGGAATTCCCTTAGTGCAAAGACCCTGGGTTCTGTTCCTAGCACCGCAAAAACCAGTTACGGAAATTTGTTGCAATACATGGGACATTCAAAGAACATTGCATGAATATAGTGACACTTGAGCAAGAAAGTGAACCTTCAAGTAAAATTCAAAATACACGTAGAATAAACGATCATTAGCAATCGTGTTCACATAATGTTCATGGAAATTTCCAAACATGCTAGTGAGGTGCGGCTGAGGATGTGGATGACGGCGAGTGGGCAGAGGTGGGAAAGGTGAAGGAAGCAAAAGCAAGGCTTTCACAGAGAGCTGCACTCCTGTGCGAGCCCCGCGCATCCCCAAATAGCGATGCCTTTGTCCCGGGGCCCCCTAAGTGGTGTGGTTCCCATCAGGACAGGCTCCACACCCAACCTAGGCGGAAGAGGAATTTCCTTTTTCCGTGACCAAAAAACAGAGAAAACCACCCTGATCCTGGCTCTGGACAGAAGCAGATGGGCTAGCAGGAAGAGGCCTGGCAGGCCGGCCGCAGCGGAGCCTGCTGTCCCCTGTCCGAAGGGCGAGCGGCGCGGCTGTACCACCTGGAGGCGCAGAGGGACACTGCAGCTCGGGGGGCAGAGCCCGGGCGGCAGAGCCCAGGCGGAGGCTCTGAGACCGAGTGCGCAGCCGGCCACGCCAAAGACCCGGGTTTGTGCCCCGCCGCTCCCAAGCTCTGCCCTGCGGTGACCGTGCGGGACAGGCTGCAGGGTACCTGGGGTGCGGGCACAGCGCGATCCACAGCAGCCGTCAGGCCTGGCCGAGGGCGGAAGGCAGCCACCGTCCGAGCAAGCGGCCGAGAGGACCCGCTTGGGCCCTTCCCGGCTCAAGTACCTCAGCTCCAGGTCCTGTCGGTCCTGTCGGTCCTGTCGGTCCTGTCGGCCACCTTCGGGCCATTAGCACCACGCACTCACACACCGCGCTGTCGCTGTGCGATTTCCGCCCTCCTCTCCCAGAGGGCGGACGTCCTGCCCTCTCCAGGTGTTACCCCCGCGCGGGCTGGAAGTCTCCCCTGCAGCCCCTTCCATCCCCCTGCAACCCCTTCCCTCCCCCTGCAGCCCCTTCCCTCCCCGGCCCGGTTGCCCCCTCCCCGCAGCCAGCTCCATTTGCCAGACCCCGGCTCTTGCGAGCCTCGCGCTCAGGAGCAGGGGTCAGAGCTGAGGTCCGGGTCCGCAGGGACACAGGCGCGCGGCTGGGGCTGAGGGCAGCGCAGGTAAGGCCTCCTGCAGCGCTTCGGACTGGCACCCAGGACAGCCGCTCCTCACCACACCCTCCCCATAATGTCAAGATGATGAAAAATCCCAGGAGGTAATCCAGGAAGTGTACGAATGCTTTCTGTTTTAAGGGCTTTTCCTTTTTAATAAACGACCACCAGTATATTTAAACATCATTTCTCTTCAGGTTTTGGGGTATTTTTGCAAAAATTTTGCAAAAATTTCTCCTACTCTTTTGAACAAATCTTGTTATTGAACCTTTTAAGGAACTTTTCTATTACGGATTATAACTTACATTTAAATCTTATAAAAGGTTGTACATAATTTGAAGAAAAATGTCCAGGATGAACAACTCATAAACAGTATATTACGGGTACTTTGGGAGCCTGTGTTAATCTTCCTTCCTTCCCCGACACCTACAGGTAATGACTAGCCTGGATTTTGTATGTTGTTTCTTTACATTTTATAGTAACATATTTATACATATGCATGCATGCATGCATATGCATATATGATAGTAAAAGGTGTGCATATGAGGTGTAATCAAAATATAGGGTGGTTTTTTTAAAAACTTCATTAGGTAAAACACACATTGCCATTAATCCCCCACAAAGTACTCCTCTTTGCTTCAAGCACACTTACCCATTGTTCTCGCCACTTTCTGAAACAGTTCTGGAAGCCCTTTATCACATCTTTACAAAGAGTGATCAAAAATACAAAGAAGTCTGTTACCAAGTGCCATAAAAGCAGAAAGGCTCATTAAAACATTATGGGTGTCCCTATCCATCTTATTCACTAGATCTAGCACTATGCGACTTCTGGCTCTTCCCCAATGTCAAAATGAACATGAAAGGTAAACATTTTGAACTGATTCAGGATGTCAAGGCAGTCGCAGCAGTGCAACTAGACACTCACAAAAGAATTCCAGAACTGCTTCAGAAACTACCAAGAACAGGATAACTGTGTTCAAAGTAAAGGAAGTATGGGGGGGTTAACTGGTAGCAATGTGTCTTTTCCTGTAATCAATTTCTTAAAGTCATATTTTTATCATACCTTGTAACATAAGTATGAACATCTCCAGAACATGTCTAGTTTTTGAACCTTATATAAATGGACCTACTTTTTTGTATCCTTTTGTGACTTGTGTTTGCTATTATTTTTTATAATGCATTTATTACAGTTTCCATCCAAAATGCCCTAAGTTCTTATGGGTTCAAAGGTGGGGGTTTTCTGAGGCAACAGAATCATGGAGCTGCTGTACTCATTAATGGATTGATCCACTGATGAATTCATAGATGAATGTGCTAAATATGGGTCACTGGGAGCCTGACCTGGAAAGGCATATTCTTGTCCCTGTTCCTCTCTCCTCTTGGGGTTCGGGCTTGGATGAGCAGCTTTCCTCCCCCAGGACATTCCACCTTGCCATTTGTGCCTTGGAACCAGCCAATCACAGACTGAACCATCTGAAATGGCCAGCTAAATAAACCTCTCCCCTCTAATGTGTGGATATCAGGTATTTTGCCCTAGTGACAGAAAAGTGACTAGTATTCATGTCGATGTACATAGCTATAGTTCTTTTTCATTGTTACACAAAATTCCATTAGGTCCTTTGGTATCCAGGAAAGATTAGTTCCAGTACCTCCTATGGACACGAAAATCTGACTCTCTAAGCCCTTTTTACATAAGATGGTGCAATATTTGTATATCCTCCTACACACTTCAAATCATTTCTATATTTTTATAATACCTAATACTAAATGCTATGTAAATAATTGTTACATTGTATTGCTTAGGAAATAATGACAGGAAAAATTCTGTACATATTAAGTACAGATGCAAGTTTTAAAAATATTTGTGATTCAGGTTTGGATGAATTCTCAGATGAAGAATCCATGGATATGGAGAACCAACTGTATAACACAGTTTGTTTATCCAGTTTATCCTCGATGAATGTTTTCACTGGTTCTAATGTGTTCCCATTGAAAGAATTTCACTAAACAGGTTTGTACATCCCTCTTGGTACACAAGAATTTCTCTAGAAGTTATATCTGACAGAAAAACTGTTGTGTCAGAGGGCACACAAAGTCCATGTAACTAAGTAATGCCCACTCATTTTCCAAAATAATTATCCTACTTTCTACCCTTTCAGACTGGGTTGCCCTGGAAACAGATGCATTTTACTGTATGGGAAGTCTACTGCATAAGAAGCAGTTTATCCCTGCCATCTTCTTTAGGTGCTTCCTATCTTGGGCCTTTTCCTATTTTTGTTTCTTTTTCTTTTTTTTCTCATTTATTTTCCCCTCCTAAGTTTGAATTTCTATTCTTTTACTGAGCACCCTAGCAATTTTAGCTTACTTAATGAATAGTCCAGAAAAGTAAGCAGATACATATAGAGCTCACCCTAGAAAATTTAACTTAATTTTTGCTTAAGAATTGTGAGGTTTCTTGAGTCTATGGATGGTTATCTTTTATTTCTGGCAATATTCCAGCAATTACTTCTTCAAATATCAGTGAGGCCTAATTCTCTCTCCTCTTTCTCCTACTTTTACTAAATATGTGTTAAGATTCTCTTTCCCTTAATGTCTCTTAAGTTTTCTTTTCTATACTGCATTGCTGTCGTTCTGCATCCTGGGTAATTTTTTTCTAGTTCACTAATTCTCTCTCAGCTATATCTCATCTGCTGCTGAATCTAACTGCGGAATTTTTCACTTCAATTCTTTTAGTTTTCATTTTTTTAAAAAACTCTGTTTTTAGAAGTTTTTTTCTGTTCATTTTTATAGCATTCTTTATTTAATTTACAAACCAAAACTGCAGTCTTTAAAATAAACAATTCAGTGCTTTTTAGTATATTGAGAGAGCTATGTGTAAACAACACCAAATCTAACTGTAGAACCTTTTCCTTATCCCAAAGGAAATCCTGTACCATTAGCAGTCACTCCTCATTCCCCTTTCCCGGGCCCCAACACCCACTAACCTTTTTTCCATTTCAATAACATGACATATAAATTCATCATACACAATTTGATCTCTTGTCTGTCTTCTTACATTTAACGTGTTTTAAAGGCTTAATTTATTCCTTTTAAAAGCTGAGTATTTCATTGTATTAACAAATCACATTTTGTTTATTTGTTTATTGGTTCATCAGCTGATTGACATTTGGGTTGTTTACATTTTGGGACTATTATGAACAATCCTATGAACATTCATCTATGTGTTTGGTGGAAATGTATGTTTTCATTTCTTAAGAGTATGTTCCTAGGCGTGGAATTCTTGGGCCATATGGCAACTCTTGGCAGATTCTGCAAAGAATTTGGTTCTGCAAAGAAGTTCTACAAAGAATTACGAGAACATAGAGCCAAAAACCCTTCAGAAAGGATGACACTTTGCTGAAGAGAGAAAGCTGGCTTCTAAGAGCTTTCCAGGAGTAGAACTAGGGCTTGTTAAAAAACTTTCGGGACTAGGCATTGAACTCAGGGCCCTTCACACGGAGCTACATCCCCACCTCTTTTCATTCTTATTTTGATACAGGGTCTCAATAAACTGTAGGTTGGGCTTGAATCTGCAATCCAGCCTCCCAGAGTACTGAGATTACAGGTGCACAACATCACACCCAGCTAATAGGACTCTTACAGTAAGCAGAAAATCAAGGAAGTGTCCCCAAGCCCCACTGACCAGTCCCACTCTCATTCAGCTAAGGAGCCCTCCAATAAGCACCTGCCTGTGGAAGGGGCCCAAGCCCCGCATTTTGTCCCTAGGGCTAGGCCTGAGCTCCTCTTGGGAGGTTCCAAAACTGAGTGATCACCATAAGCCTTGTGATTTCTCTGTTTGGTGCGTAGCTTTCCACCTGGGCCCTGCTGAGTCAACAAGGGTACGATGAATACTGAGCTGCGGCTTCTGCACCAGACTCTAGAAGCGAACGGGGAGAAAAAGCTGGGATACAGCGCTGGGATGCACTGCTGGTGTGTGTTGCCTCCTAGTGAGTACTCTCTACCCACCAGGCCCCTCCTACCACGTGGATCTTGGTTCTCCTGGTCCTGGGCGCTCGTTCTGACTGTGAGGAAAGGCGGACGACTCTGAGAACATACTGGGATCTTACAGGGCGTAGGAGACACACCCGAATGGAGGGGATCGTTCGTGGCTTGGATGGTGGTCATGGTGGCTACAATGAGAAGAAAAGACGGCAGGATCGGGGATCAAAGTCAACCAGTTCACCGGGCACGGGTCCTAACATCCCCGATACATCCACCTCCATCCCAGTCCATGCTCCCAGAAGCACCCAGCTCCTGCAAGGCCGCTCCTTCTGGCTGCCGCTTCCAGACATCCTGATTCTGTCCTTTCGCCCGGGACCCCTACCTGTTCTCCCTCTGAGCTCCCGCAGCCCTCACTTTCTGCAGGATCCCTTTGCAGCGCGGTCCCGGGAACCCTTCACGGTCGCCTCCACTTTCGATTTCTCCCCAAGTCTCTAGGTGCTTCTGCAGCTGGTACCTTCCCAGTTGGTAACATACGCCAAACTCCTGATTAGTTCGGCAAAAGGCTGAGCAGGCGCATGACGACTGCCTCAGTCCTCCAATCCGAGGGGTTTGGAGGCGGGGCCAGAAGACTCCATGTGGAGCCACTTTTCCACAAAGAAAAAACTGACCCAGCTCGATCAGCCAATCCAAGAGCGGAGCGCGAGTGGAAGGCGGAGCAAAGAGTAGGAGGAGGCGGTTCTGAGGCAGTGCAGGGCGCTGCGCTCCGAGTCTGGGCCCGCCAGACGCTACTGCGCTCTCGCGAGGTCTCACGGCCGGCAGGGCTGGGCGGGGTCATCCCGGCCAGGCGCGCGGCCCTTTGCGGAGGTCCGGGCCGCCCCGTGGCTCCCGCAGAACGCGGCTGTGAGGGCGGCGCGGGCCGAGCCTCGGGGATACTGCCCCGGACCTTTGAAGAAACGCGCTCCTGAGAGGAGCAGCCGCTTCCAAGCTGGCGGAGCGGGCTGAAAGAATTGAGTCTACTGAGAACAAAAAGAGAAGAAACGTAATGTGTTCATCCGGGCCTCACAACCCGGTGAGGCGGCCGGAGCACTGTTAACGCCAGGAAGTGCGGCTCCGCCGCGGACTTGCCGCCTCTCGGCCCCGGAAGGGGCCTTCCGTCCCCTGGTGCCTTTTCCCGGCGTGGAGAATGGCGGGGAGCCTCACCTGCCGATTACTGGCAGGCAGGGGCGTTAGGCAGCCAAGTCGTAGCATAGCCTTGGGATGGGAGGGGTAACCCTAAGAGAAGACAGGCATAGACAGTGGTTTCATATGTACAAGGCTAATATTTGACCGCTGACCACAGCAGTTTCTGTTTCACAGGCCAGGAACTTCGGAGCCGTTCCTCTGCTTTCATCCCGTCCTCTTCCATATCCCGTCTCTCTTCACTTTCACTAATTTTACCTTCTAAATAACTTTAGAGGTAGTGTATGACTGCATCACCACCACCTTCGTCCCCTCATCTCACCTAGGGGATGCGAGAGTCTCCCATCCTCCATTCTCTCTCTCTGTAGGAGTCCATCCTATTTACAGCAGCTAATGCAAAACTGATCGTGAATGAACAATGCAGAGACTTACCTAGCATGCCTTGGGTTCAGTCCCTGGCAACACACACACACACACACACACACACACACACACACACACACTGTTCTAGGCAGTAGAGTGAATACTCGCAAAGGCAAGGAAAGACTAAAGAGTGTTCAGAAAGTAAACCTGGAATGGAGTGTTCAGAAAATAGTGAGTGAAATGGAATGTAGGGAACAGTAGGAAGTAAAACTGGAAGATGTTTTGAGGTCTTGAGTTAAACGAAAGACCACTCCTAATAACAGGTAGGATGGGTGTGCTAAACTCTAACCACTAAACCAGCATGGCTACTGCTATATAACGTGCTAAACTCTAACCACTAAACCAGGATGGCTACTGCTATATAACGTGCAACTATTATATGTAAGAGCCTTCACTAGGTCATGGTGTACAGAGAGGAATAAGGCTGAAGAAGAGGCACCACAATGGAAATTGGACACCAGTGGTTCACGTGATTTTAAGGTAGTTTACACAGTTCGGGTCTTGTCCTCAACTCCATGGACGTGGAAACTTGAGTTTATCAGCCTACTGAGAATAGACAGACTCACACTGATTGAATTTATCAGAGAGGCTGAGTGATTTACCATGAATGAGAGGTCTTTCAAAGGCCAAAATATGTATGCCTGCTCTTTAGGCATTTTTTCACACCATCAGAATTAAAAGGAAGTTTTTTTTCAATTTTTATGGTTTTTTTGTTTTGTTTTTTGAGACAGGGTCTTGCTTTGCAGTACAGGCTGGCCTTGAGCTCAATGTGTAGCCCAGGCTACCCTTGAAGTTGTGATGGTCCTCTTGACTCTGCTTGCCAAGTGCTGGGATTACAGGCATATGCCATGTCGCCCAGCTAGGGTGGGGTTGAGTTTGTACCAGAAAAATTTTTGTTTGTTTACTTTTTGGTTTTTGAGACACGGTCTCCCTATGTAGTTAAGGCTGACCTTGACTTTTCAGTGATCCTCCTGCCTCACCTTCCCAAGTGCTGGGATTACAAGTACGCAGCACCAGTCCTGGCCAGAAAACTTTTTCAAATAGTCAATGCTCAAAATAACTATCATGCCTATCCAATCTGTTTGCTCTTTTTCTTTTTTCTTTTTTTTTTTTTCTGCATTGGGTATTGAACCCAGTGCTGTAAAATTTCCGAGAAACTGGAGAGACCATGAGGGATTACAGGAAGATTTTATTAGTGCGTGACCCAGCCACTAGAACTGCTCAAAACCAGATTGAGCTCCAAACCAAGGAGAGGTCCTCTTTTATATAATTTGTGGCATCAAACAAGTAGAGACACAGAAGCAGAACAAAGGCAGTTAGTTATCCTAGCCTATCCCTATCTTAGCCTTGAAAGAAAACACTAGCTGTGTATCTCAGGATGTTCAGATACTGTGAAGCCTGTTTATAACCCCATTTGTTAGCTTTATCAGTGATGGTGCACTGTATTCCCCCTCTAAAGGAGGAAACCACCATGAGAGAACTGCTTGAAGTGTCTCCCATATCAGCAAGAAAAGCACAGGACCACCATGAGAAAACACAAGTCCCCATACCTGAGGGAGAGATTACAGGGGAAGTTGTTTGCCTGGAGCTGGGAAGATTTTACAGAGGGAGAGAGAATCCCAGTTTCTCTCCGAGCTCTGCTTTAGCAGGAGCACTCTACCACTAAGCTACATCCCCATTGCCTTTTATTTTCAGGGACAGGTTATCGCTAAATTGCCCCCACTGGCTTTCACCTGCAAACTAGCTAGGATTACAAGATTGTACTACTGCACCTGGTTCAGTCTATTTTCTTTTTACTTTTTTTCTTGAGTGCTGGGGATGGAACCAGGACCTGGTGCCTACTAGGTGAGTGGTATGCTATTAAGCTACACCCTCAACCCTTAACCCAATGTGCACTTAACCATTGCAACTATTTCCTTTGTTTGCCGAGGAATAGAATTGATTTTCTATTCAGAGACCTTAATGAACATTTTTTATTTTCCTAGTTTGTCTATTGATTTTTTTGGGTTTTCTAAGAGAGAATTGTTCTAAACAGAAACATTTTTAAAAATTTCATTTTAATCTTTATACTTCTGGGATTTTCCTTTTTCTTGTTTTCTTTTTTAAAATCATGTTTGATATGTAATAACAACATATTTATGAAGTATACTGTTACAGGTTTTTTCTTCTTGTGGAACTGGGAATTGAATCCAGGGCTTTGGGCATTGTAGGCAAATACTCTACCACTGAGCTACATTTGTCACCCTTTTAAAAAGTTATTTTGAGACAAATTTCCCTAAATTATCCAGATCGACCTCAAACTTGCAATCCTCCTGCCTCCTCCTCCCGAGTAGTTGGGATTACAGGTATGTACAACCACACTAGTCCAGTTCATGTTTTGATATGTGTAAGCAGTGTGTAATGATTAAGTCAGGGTGATTAGAATATTCATTGCCTCAAACCACTGTCATTTCTTTTTTTCTTTTTTTTTTTTTTTTAGACAGTGTCACTGCATGCGGGGTTCAGGTTGCCCTTGAAGACACTACATAGCACAGGCTTACTTCAAAAGTTCAGTGATCCTCCTGCCTCAGCCTCCCAAGTGCTGGGATTATAGATGCGTGCCACTAAGTCCTCAACGTTTATCATTTCTTTTGATGAAAATGTTCAAAATCCTCTCTTTTCTTTGTTGAAGCATACAGTATAAACTTTATGGTTACTATAGTCATGTACTGTGCAATAAAACACCAGAACTTGTCCCTCTGATCTAGTTGTAACATTGTTTTTGTTGCTTTTTTTACATAATTAGACAGAATTGCCAACACTATGTTAATAGTTGGAACCCCAGCACATCCCTGCCTTGTAGGAAACCATCTAAAATATCTCCCCAAAGTGTCTTTTTCCCCATTCTTTTTTTCCTCTTGTCTTCTAAAACAATCTCAAACTTACAGAAACTTTGCATGAATATATATAACTTTTTCCTCAATCACTCAAAAATAAATTGACAATACATTATTCAGTCTCCCCCAAGTACTTTAGCATGTATTTCCTGAAAGCAAGAACAGTTTTTCCACATAACCAACCATAACAATTGGAAGAATGATACTGATGTGTCCTCACCAGGAGCCCTCAGACTGCCATGCACATTTGTCTAGTTTGCTCAGTAATGTTCCTTCTCACAAATGATCCCACCCCTAAACACAGGTTGCATTTCATTAGTCTCCAGTTCTTCTCTTCCTCCACTGCTGCTTTCACTTCCTCTTCCTCCTCCTCCTCTTCTTTTTACAGTACTGGGAATTGAACTCAAACCCTTTTCACTAAGCTACATCTTCATTCTTTTTTTAGTTCTTGTTATTCTTTTACTACTATTATGAAGTTTTGGGTTTATATTATTATAAAAATAAAAGGAGTAAAACATCAAAAGACAGCAACCATTTACAAAATAGTAAAAGAACAGTGCAGACAATACAGAGTTACAAACAAAGTGGAAGGAAATTAACAATGCTTATTGTATTACATAGTGATATCTTCAAATGGTTTCTCATTAAAACAAATACAGACATGCAATATTGGTCAATCAAGACTCATTAACTGTTTCTTTCAGCAAAGAAATAGAAGACAGTAGATCAACTATGTTAACTATCCTGTATATACATACATACAAAATTTCTCCTTTCCTTTTTCTTTTCCCACATCCCAGTTCCCCTTTACCCTTGAGCGTTTTCGTATCATGTCACAATGTCTATCATACCTCTGAGTTTATATTAACTCTTTCAGGTTTTACACTAGTGAGACAATGTGGTGCTTGCACATGCAGGTCTGATTTATTTCACTTATGAGTATTATCTCTAGTTCTGACCATTTACCTATAAAGCCTCGAGTTTACCTTTCTTTACAGATGAGTAATATTCCATTATATAAAAGTACCACAATTTTCTTATGCAATCCTCGGTGAATGGACATTTGGGTTGCTTCCACAATTTAGCAATTAGAAATTCTGCTGCTATGAACATAGGTGCACATATATCACTGTGATATGATGTTTGTAGATATTCTGGGAAAATACCCAGAAAGGGAATAGCTGGGTTGAATGGGACCTCTAGTCCAAGTTTTCTCGAGGAATCTCTACACTGATCTCCACAATGGTTTCACCAGTCTGCATTCCCACCAGCAGTGGAGAAGGGTTACTATTTCTCCACAACCTCGCCAGCATTTGTGATTGGTTGATTTCTTAATGCTAGCCATTCTTACTGGGGTACGGTGGAATCTCA
>NW_004955518.1:163105-195255 GCF_000276665.1 Chinchilla lanigera | reverse complement strand
CCATTTTGACTTGAGTTTGGTGCATGGTGACACACTTGGGTCTATTTTCAGTCTTTGACAGTTGGCAAGCCAATTTTTCCAGCACTATTTATTAAAGAGGTTATCATTCTTCCACTGAGTTTGTTTGGACCCTTTATCAAAGATGAGGTGGCTGAGTGGGTTTTTGGTTGTGGCTGTTTCATCCAGTCTGTTCCTTTGATCCTCAGGTCTGTGTTTCAGCCAGTATCAGTTTGATTTTGTTACAGTAGCTTTGTAGTATAATTTCAGGTTAGGGATTGTGATTTCACCTGACTTGTCCTTGTTGCCCAGGATTGCTTTTGCTATTCTGGATCTCTTCTTGTTCCAGATGAATTTAAGGCATGTTTTCTCGAGATCTGTGATGTATGCTAATGGTAGTTTATTGGGAATTGCATTGAATCTATATAGCAGTTTTGGGAGTATGGTCCTTTTCACAATGTTGATTCTCCCTACCTATGAGCAAGGAATAGTTTTCCATTTATGGATATCCTCTTTGATCTCTTTTATCAGAATGCATGTAGTTTTCACTGAATAGATCTTTTAATTCTTTTGTTAGATTGATTCCTAAATATTTGAATTTCTTGGATGTTATTGTGAAAAGTACGGTTTCCTTAATTTTTCTCTCAGTCTGTTTGTTGTTGTGTATAAGAATGGTTGTGTATAAGAATTGATTTTTGGGTGATGATGCTGTATCCAACTACACTGCTGAATTTCATGATTAATTCAAGGAGTCTTCTAGTGGAGGTTTTGAGGTCGTCCATATAAAGTATCATGTCATCTGCAAATAGTGATAGTTTTACTTCTTCCTTTCCTATCCTTATTGCTTTTATTTCTCTCTCTTGTCTAATTTCTCTGGCTAATGGTTCCAGAACTCTATTGAGCAGGAGTGGTGACAGAGGACATCCTTGTCTTGTTCCCAATTTTCAATAAAACCTTTCAGTTTTTGTCCATTGAGAATGATGTTGGCTGTTGGATTGTCATAGATGGCTTTGATCAGGTTAAGGTAAATACCATCTATTCCAATTTTCTGTAGAATTTTTATTATGAATGCATGCTGGACCCTCTCAATAGCTTTTTCTGCATCTATTGAGATGATCATGTGGTTGTTGTCTTTGGTTCCATTGATATGGGGTGTAACATTTATAGTTTTGTGAATATTGAACCAACCCTGCATTCCTGGAATGAATCTGACTTGGTCGTGATGTATGAGTCTCTTGATGATTTGCTACATTCTATTTGTTAGTATTTTATTGAGTATCTTTGCATGTATTTTCATTAGGGCGATTGGTCTGTAGTTCTCTTTCTTCTTTGGGTCTTTCTCTGGTTTTGATATCAGTATAATACCTCCCTCCAGAAATGAGTGAGGAATTGCTTCCTTTTCAATTTCATTGAAGAGTTTGAGGAGGGTTGGTATTAGATCTTCTCTGAATTTCTTGAAAAATTCTGCTGTGAATGAAAAGGACCCAAGGCTGTCTTTGTTGGTAGGTTTTGGATCAGATTTTCAGTCTCATTAATTGATATTGGGTTGTTTAGGAATTTTCTATCTTCTTGAATCAACTTTGGTAATTCATACATATCTTGGAATCTGTCCATTTCTTTTGAGTTTTCTATCCTATGGGAGTAAAGAATTTCAAAATCAGTATTAATGATCATCTGAGTTTCTGTGGAATGTGTAGTAATTTCATCCTTTTCATTCCTTATTGCATGAATCTGAGTTCTTTCCTTCCTTTATTTGATAAGGTTTTCTAGGGGCTTATCAATTTTATTTATTCTTTCAAAGAACCAACTATTTGATTCATTCATTTTTTTGAGGGTTTTCTTTGTCTCCATTGCATTAATTTCTGCCCTAATCTTTATAATCTCCTCCCTTCTTTTGGCTTTGGGTCTGACTTTTTTCTTCTTCTATAAGTTTAAGATACACCATTAGGCTGTTTATTTGTTCTCTTTCTGTTTTCCTTATGTGTGGATTCACTGCTGTAAATTTCCCTCTGAGGACTGCTTTCATTGCATCCCATAGACCCCAGTAAGTTGTATTTACATTTTCATTTGTATGTAGGTATTTTTTAATTTCCTCTTTAATTTTTTCTGTGACCCATTGGCTCTTCAGGAGGTTGTTTAATTTCTAAGTGTTTATGGAGCTTTTTGAGATGATCATGTGGTTCTCTGGCTCTCTCCGTGAATTTCATCTGGGAATCGTGGCAGTGGGAGTAAAGCATGGACTCGATCCACGGGACCAGCAGGTCTTGGAGCACTCCCTCACTCGGCACAGGGCATGTGCAGGGAGGGCTCACTCGCGCATGCGAGAGCAGTCCCTGGGGCTTCTGAGTGAGGACTTCCTGTCTGCCACAGGTGTCCACAAATCTGTTTCTCAAATTGTTAGTGAAGCGTATATTTTCTGGGTCATCCTTATGTGGAGGAGTAAGTTTAACACTACAGATCCACTTCACCATTCCCATTTCCCTAAGCCTCTGAATCCCTTCATCAACAGTAAACCATGAAATATCAGGCTTCTTTAGCTCATTCACAGTGGGCCATCTTTTGAGCCATACTTCTGCCAACCAGCCAAATAAACCATTAATACCTTTCTTTACTCGGTGTGCTGTAGGATTAAATTCAGAATACCTATTTGTGGAGAAGGACATTCTTTTGTTAGAGAAAGCCCTGAGGACACATAATGATTTTTTAATTATTTGTTAAGGTTTCTTAAGATAAGGCTTCACTATACAGCCAGGACTGTCCTTGAGTTTATAATCCTCCTGTCTCAGCCTGTCAAGTGCTGGGATTACAGGCATGTGTCAGATTACATGTGGAGAAGGATAATCCTTTTATTAGCTATATTATCGTTACTAAAACATTTGATATCCACCCATTTGTACTAGCTACACCCTTGGTTCTTGCTCAATAAAAGGTGACTGATATTGTTAATCGAGACTGCAGTCTGAGATGTTGTAAGCCCCTGATCCCAGAATTATGTCTCTCTTGTTTTTCTTGTTTTTCTTACTTTTCATTCGTGGGTAGCTCCTTCTCGGGACCTGTCACCCCTGGACAGAAATAGAATCTACATCTGACACCTGCTTAATGGGGCCATATCAACAAACTGCCTCATCCAGGTGTATGTTTTTGCCACCATTATCCCACACCCATAAAATCCATTCCCACACTTGCTTGTTAGACCTCTGTGTATAAGAGTTAGAAAACTCAAGAAGCTCTTTGGGAAAATAGTGGACCTCCTCATGGGTCATACTTTGTACATCACCCTTATGAGCCTTATGAGATTTGAGCTTGGTTATGGACCTAGAGGCAAAAATGGGTGACGAGGGTGGGTCTTGAGGAGTGTCAGCACTATCCTGCTTGACTGACACTGGATTAGCCTCCCCAGGCATACTAGGAGACACTAACACTACAGGAGGTGGAGGCCACAATGCCTCTGCCACAGCAGGTGGGGAAATCTCCTGCTCTGGCAAAATAATCTCATCAGAATCTAGGAACTCAACATCCTCAGCCTCCTCAGGATCCTCCCACACATCTCCATCCCAATTTATGGGATCCCATACTTTTCCGACCAGTGCCCTCACCTTTGCCTCAGATACGCTTTGAGGCTGAGCATTAAATTTATGTTGCAGTTCAGCTAATCAAATTATGTGGGACTGCACCTAGGTTTCTGAAATCTCAGCTTTTGTGGCTAAAAGAAAGATTTTCCATTAAGACATACTTAGAAACTGTCACATTTCTTGTCTGGATCTGGAGATGGGAATATGAATCTTTGAGCTCCTTATTTTCCTTCCCAAGTTTGTCCAGTGAGGCCAAGACCAACCAGCCAGCATCATTATATTTCATACTCTGCCGAATGCATTCAAAATTTTCATGTATGGAATCACTAAGTTCCTGACATCTCAAAAGCAGTGAATAGGGATAATGGGAAAATAAAAGACAATCATGGAAAAAAATCTTTTCATTTAAAATTCAGTTTAGAGGGTAGTGCTTAGAAATAATTAAAAATAGGACCACTGTGTAAAGATGGGAGGTCAGCTAAGAGGAGGGCACAGTGCCTTGGAATGTGCATAAAGTTCTGGCACCTTTCTTCATCCTTAATTCACTGTCATTCTATTCTTCCTTTGGGTTTGAGGGAGGATCTAGATCTGTAGTCCAGACTGGCCTCAACCTCAAAATCCTCCTGCTTCATCCTTCTAACTGCTGGGATGACAGGCACGTGTCATCTCATCCAGTTTACAGGTTAGTTTTTAAATTACAGGTAGAACAAAGAATTACAGTATCTTTACCCCGCAGTCAGGAACATTAGGGATATGCACTCAACTTGATTTGTACACACCTGGCAGCCCAAGCACCATCAACTTTTGTGGGTGAGAGTTTGGATAAAACAGTAGAATCTTGAGGTAATGTGAAATATGATGTGCATGTGTTTATGATGCAGATGTATCTAAGCATAACCATGGCCTTTTCTCTTGGATTTAGGGAGAGGTCCATCAGACAAAGAGTGGTGGACAAGCTGTTTGCTTTACTAACTTTGATGTCTTCAAGAAATAATTACCAGAGAGGTGAGTGAGCTCTTAGAGGGGTACCTGCTTCTTAGCTGCTCCTTCTGGGGAACAGAACAGCTTTGGCATGTGTCATGAACTCACCAAGGGAATAGCTGCCTGGCATTTTTCTTGTTATTAGATGTACACATAACTATGGCATCCTCTTGCCCTTTTTCAGTAGTGAAGTACAACATGTTTCACGAGCAACCCCTCACCAAATGGATGAGATCCTCAGTGTGGAGCTGCAGGGGACAGGGACAGGAGACTGGTGGCTCTGTCGTGTTCCACAAGTGGTACTGAAGCTTCCTGGAACTGAACCCAGAGCCACAGAGTGGAGCCAGGGATGCCAGCTTTTGGGGGTTCTTTCCTCCTGGCCTGGTATAAGAGGCAATGTTCACATAAATTAATCCATACATATGTCAGAGTTCATGGTAGAGACGGACTCATATCTTTCCTCTTCTATTAAGTCCATATTCAGGAGTCTCTTCTTTTTCTCTACTTTAGTATATCCCTTCTTTACAAATATCTCTACTACTTTCTTTTTTAGACATGGTCTTGCTGTGTAGTTGGGTCTGGCCTCAAACTTATGGCAGTCCTCCTGTCTCAGTCTCCCCAGTGCTGGGATTACAGATGCATGTCACCACAACTTTTTTAAACATTTGGATTCCTCAGGCAATTTGGGAAATTGTTGAAACAAGTAAGGATGGGAAGTTCTGCTTTCTGAAATGACTTACATTCTCCCTGTCTGGTGTTTGAGAAAGGGCCGCGCATCCCAGGCCAGCCCTCAACTTGCCACCTTTCCACCTCAGCTTCCCAAAAAAAACAGCAACTTTCCAATCTCTCCTCGTTCACGATGAATATGTCATAACTCGATGTTAAATGCTGACTTTTCTGTTGGAAGCACAAGGAACTGGAACTTACAGCCCCTAAAGCAAAGGTGTCATTTGTGTTGATCTCTCCATAGTGTGGTGCAGCACTTGTATTATTGGTCATCTTCTGCAGGGTCATGGCCTATAGCAACATCCTACACTGGTCTAGAACAAGCTTCCACAGTTCCAAATCTAGGACCTTGAGGCTGTGTTTTATAGATCTTGCTGTATTTAATATTAATAGCAGAGGAGTTCCTCCTCCTCATTTTATAATGCTCTTTTGTGTATTTTTGTACACTTACAAATCTGGTGTTTAAGCAGATGTTCATCTTAGTAATTGAGGAAGAATGTCTTATATCTAGAACATGCCTCACTTTTTATTGTCTTTTCCAGCTCTTGTCTGAATATTTCTCTGATGCTGCTATCAATTACCTGCGGGAATATACATTCAGACTTGCGAGTAAAGGATGTGAGGATTGGGGCAATGATAAGGCACTTCTAGGAACCTGTGGAGAGTTTTTCTTTATTCAGTCCTATGAGCATTTTGTATATGTATTTTTCTAATATTCATTTATTTTAAAAAATTTAAATAAAGAACACCATTAGAAAAATGGAATTGTGTGGTGTGCATCGGTTCAGCACATTCTCCTGCCATCCAGCACAAGGCCTGGTCTTCACCTGGCTCTTCCTGGCTGTGAGATGAATGAGCAGAAAGCACTAGGAAATAGATTGGAACTTGAATGTGGCAGACAGCACTCTTCTGTGTGATAATTAATATCTGCATATCTAGTATGCTCTTGACACTTAAGAAAGAAACATGGTCTGAGGAGAACATAAATTAGAAAAAGTGATACTAAAGTTCATGGTGAAATATCCATTCTTGCTTGGATGACAACATTTTTCCTCTGATTAAATCTGGTCTTTTATTAAAAAAAAAAAAAAAAGGTTTAAGATAGGGTCTTACGTATAGACAAGGATTTCCTCAAACTTGCAATGCTGCCTCAGCCTCCCCAAGTGCTAGGATTATAGGCATTCTTCACCATGCTCTGCTCAAGTTTGGATTTTTTGTGAGGCTGATGTTTTTTGTTTTTTGTAACTAAAATGATAACTTAATCTGATTTTTATTAATAGTGAAGGTGAGAAGTTCTGGCTAAAATTAGATTCAAGTTTAAGGATCATCCCTTGTCCCTCAGGACAGTGGTAATGTTCTGGGAGGCTGAGGCAGGAGGATCATAAATTTGAGCCCCAAATAGGCAAGTTTTCAACTGTGAGACTGTTATGGTTTGTATCTGGGTGTCCCCCCAAAGCCTCATGTGGTCATGGGGCAGGCTTTTAGAGTTTGATTGATAATGGGTGTGAGAGCTGCATCCGCCCTGGGGTGGATAGTTTACATATGTAAAGGAGAGCAAGAGGCTGCTTGGGGCCATTTCCTGGCTTTTGTGCTTCTGGCAATTTTCCTCCCTTGTGTGTGTGCTTGTTGCTTTGCTGTGTTCTGCCGCCATGAGCTGTAGCCCTCTGCCATGTGCCACTCTGCCTTGTAACTTGCCAAGTCCAGACTGAAATCTCCACAAACTGTAAGCAAAATAAATCTTTCCTTCCTTAATTTTGGGCATCAGGTATCTTGTCCCAGCAGTGAGAGAAAAGTAACCGAGACAGAGACCCTGTCTTTAAAAAGAAAAATCCTAGGGATGCAACTTAAGAAGATCTGGGGATCAAGCCCAGGTACCAAAACAAACAACAAAAACATCATGTGTATTTTTTGGGACACATGTTTCAGATCCTTAATGGTTAAGTCCTATTTCAGTACCTGTAAATGAGTGAATCTTTCCAAACCTTCATTTTCTAAATGGTATATTGAGACTCAGAAGGCCCACGAACTGCTCTCACTGGGGTTCACGTATGGGCCCTCTCTGCATGTACCCAGTGCCAAGTGAGGTACTGGAGCAGGTGCTCCTCAAGGTGCTGGCACCACAGTTCAGGTTTGGGCTTTACTTGCACCCAGATGTCCTGGAGCTCTCAGACACAGGCAGTCTGTGATCTCTGTCAGTGTGGCCCGCATCTGGCTTCCCTGCGCATCCTGCACTGATGAAATGCAGAATCAGGTGGGCTGCAACCTGCTGACAACATGATTCACAGCCAAATGCTGCAAAGAGAACCAGGTACTTTGTATCTACTTCCTAGGGGCAGAGTGGGTGACCCACAACCCCACCAGCAGTACAGTCTGAGTCTTTGCCCTTCATTGCCCAGTGCAACAGGAAATCCTCACTCAGAAGACCCACAAACTGCTCAGTGGGGTTCATATGTGGGCCCCCTCTGCATGTGCCCAGTGCCCAGTGAGGTACTGGAGTGGGCACTCCATGAGCTGCTGGCACTGTGGTTTCAGTCTGGACTTTACTTGTGCCCTGACATCCTGGAGGTCACAGACACAGGCGGTCCAATATCACCAGCAGTCTAGCCTGTGTCTAGTTCCTGTGTGCATCCTGAGCTGCCTGGAGACACAGAATCAGATGATCCACACACTGTTGACCCTGCAGTTCTTGCCTGGGTTTGCCTGTAGCCTGAACTGCTGGGGGACACATGTCACTGGTCCAGGGTTGCACCACCAGTGCAACATGATTCTGAGTCATACATGTGCCCTGAAATGCGAGGGGATGTTGGATCAGATGGACTGACATCAGCTGACACCATGGCCTGTGTCTGAGACCTGGGAGAACTAGATATAGTTCACCATCTGCTGGAAATGCCATACTAAGCAGTGCATCTCAGTGGACACTGAGGGGCAAACCTGACCAACAAGAAAACTAGGGACACTAGCAGCTTTGCTGAGCTGCCAGGGGAGAGAGAGACTAAGATTTCTACATTCATTATCAAACATGACAAGACAAAGGAATAAAACACAGTCTCAGAACTCCACTTCACTCAGAACAAGTCCAGGGGACACTGACATAGAAGAATTTCGTAAAAACACACCTGAAACTACAGAAATGATTACAAAGGAAGCAAAGAAATAACTCCATCAGGAAATAGAAGAGATGAGATCAGAAAAAATATCTCAGGCAAAAACTGAAATGACAATAATAATGAAAGAATTGCTCAGCACATCTGAAGAAGAAACAGATAAGAAAATAGAAGAACATAGGCAAAGGACAGAAACATTAAATGAAAAACATAGAAATAGAATGCATGAACCAGATTCAAAGAGACTTTCTGGAAATCAAAGCTTCCATTGAAAGCTGCCAAAACCAGTGGAATGAAGCCAAAGATAGAATTTCAAATCTTGAAGACAGCATGGCAGCTAACAATAATGAAAGAAGGATCTCTTAAAATCAACAAGTATCCAGAAAAAATCAATTCAACAGCTGCAAGATGAGGCAAAGAGGAATATGTACCAGTAATAGGAGTCAATGAAATAGCAGGAGGCTGACATGAAAAGAATATTTGCAGAAATAATAGCAGAAAACTTTCCAAGCATGGAAACAGAACCGATATAGAGGTAAATGAGGCTTATAGAACTTCAACTACTTATAGCCAAAAGAAACTACAACCAGCCACGTAATAGTCAACATCCCAGTTCTCCAGCAAAAGAACAGAATATTAAAAGCTGCTAGAGAAAAGAAACAGATGACTTATAAAGGAAAGTCCATTAGAATCACGGCAGACTTCTCAACACAAACTATCCAATTCAGAAGAGCTTGGAGTGAAGTATTAAAGGACCTGAGAAAAAACAGCTTCCATCCAAGACTGATGTAACCTGCCCAACTATCCTTCAAATTCAATGGAGAAATAAAATATCTCCATGAAGAAGAACAAATGAAGAACTTCATGAGTGTCAAACCATCCTTGCAAAGATTACAAAAAGATATTCTAGACAGAGAAAAAATGTTGTTGTTCAAGAATAACTACAGAAAGGAACCATCAAGAAGAACAAGCAATTAAACAGGTAGGAAAAATAGGAAACTAATGCAAGTAACATGACACTGATAAGTCAACACATATCAGTTGTAACCCCAAATGTAAATGGCCTCAATTCACCAGTCAAAAGAAACAGACTGGGAGAGTTGATAAAGAAACAAAATCGAATGATATTCTGTATTCAGGAAACACATTTTACTCAAGAGGAAATCCACAGACTGAAACTCAAAGAATAGAAAATGATCCTTCATGCAACAGGAACCCAGAAAAAAGCAGGTGTAGCTATTATATTTGCAGACAATGTAAACTTCAAGCTAACCACAATAAAAGAGATAAAGAAGGTGACTACATATTTCTTAGGAGAAAACTGAAAGAGGATGAGATAACAATATAAACATGTATGCAGCAAACATAGGAGCACTAAACGATATAAGAAAAGTCTTAACAGACATGAAAACCCATATAATTAATAACACTATTGTAATAGGGGACCTCAACACCACTTTCACACAAAGAGATAGGTCAACTGGACAAAATATGAGCAAAGAAATAGCAGATCTGGTTCAAATCTGCAAACAGATGGACTTAGTAGATGTATATAGAGTGTTCCACTCCACAACATTACGATACACATTTTTCTCAGCTGCACAATGGACTTTCTCTAAAATAGACAACATTCTAGCCCATAGAACATACCTACCTAAATACAAAAGAACTGAAATTATCCCATGCATATTATCTGATCACTGTGCAATGTAATTGGAAATTAGCAACAGAAGGAACTCCCAAAGCTCCATAAACACTTGGAAATTAAACAACAACCTCCTGAACAACCAATAAGTCACAGAAGAAATTAAAGAAGAAGTCAAAAAATACTACAAACAAATGAAAATGTAAATACAACTTACCGAAATCTGTGGGATGAAATGAAAGCAGTCCTCAGAGGGAAATTTATAGCAGTGAATTCACACATAAGGAAAACAGAAAGAGAACAAATAAAAAGCCTAATGGTGCATGTTGAACTTTTAGAAAAAGAAGAACAAGTCAAGCCCAAAGCTCAAAGAAGGGAGGAGATTATAAAGATTGGGGCAGAAATTAATGCAATGGAGACAAAGAAAACCCTCGAAAAAATAAATGAATCAAAGAATTGCTTCTTTGAAAGAATAAATCAAATTGATAAACCCCTAGCCAACCTTATCAAAAAAAGGAAGTAACTTACTCAAATTTCTGCAATAAGGAATGAAAAGGATGAAATTACTACAGATTCCACAGAAATTGAGCTCATTAATACCTACTTTGAAATTCTTTACTCCCATAACATAGAAAATTCAGAAGAAATGGACAGCTTCCTAGATATGTACAAATTATCAGGGTTGACTCAAGAAGATATAAAATTCCTGAACAACCCAATATCAACTAATGAGATTGAAAACGTAATTAAAAACTTACTGAGAAAGAAAGGCCGAGGCCCTGATGGAGTCACAGCAGAATTTTACAAGAAATTCAAAGAAGTTTTAATACCAGCACTCCTCATACTTTTAAAAGAAATTGAAAATGAAGCAATTGTTCCTAACTCATTTCTATTTTTTTGTTGTTGTTGTTTTTCTCCGGTACCGGGAACCGAACTCATGACCTTGCACTTGCCAGGCAGGCGCTTTGCCACTGAGCTAAATCCCCAGCCCCTCTAACTCATTTCTAAAGGCAAGAATTATACTGATACAAAAGCCAAAGAAAGACCCAACCAAGAAAGAGAACTACAGACCAATCTCCCTAATGAATATAGATGCAAAGATAATAAAATACTAGCAAATCATCAAGAAAATCATACACCACAACCAAGTCAGACTCCTTCCAGGAATGCAAGGATGGATCAATATTCAGAAATCAATAAATGTTATACACCATATCAATAGAGGCAAAACCAAAAATCATATGATCATCTCAGTGGATGCAGACAAAACATTTTGAGAAGGTCTAACTTTTGTTCATGATAAAATCTCTACAGGAAATAGGAATAGATGGTGTTTACCTCAACCTGATCAAAGCCATCTATGAAAAACCAACAGCTAATATCATACTAAATGGACAAAAACTGAAAGCTTTTACTTTAAAATTGGAACAAGACAAGGATGTTCACTGTCACCACTCCTGTTCAATATAGTTCTGGAACCACTAGCCAGAGCAACTAGACAAGAGAGAGAAATAAAACCAATAAGGATAGGAGAGGAAGAAGTAAAACTATCACTATTTGCAGATAACGTGATACTTTACATGGAAGATCCCAAAAACTTCACAAGAAGATGCCCTGAATTAATCAACAAATTCAGCAGTGTAGCTGAATACAAACTTAGCACCCAAAAATAAATAGCATTCCTATACACAAACAACAAACAAACTCAGAGAGAAATTAAGGAAATCATTCATTTCACAATAACACACAAGAATTTGAAATATTTAAGAATCAATCCAACAAAAGAAGTAAAAGATCTATTCAATGAAAACTACAATACTCTGAGAAAACAGATCGAAGAAGATTTCAGTAAATGGAAAAAATATTCCTTGCTCATGGATAGGAAGAACCAATATCGTTAAAATAACCGTACTACCAAAATTGTTGTACAGATTTAATGCAGTTCCCATTAAACTACCACTAGCATACCTCACAGATCTCAAGAAAACAAGCCCTGAATTCATCTGGAGCCAGAAAAGACCCAGTATAGCAAAACCAATCCCAGGCAAGTAGAACAAATCAGGTGGAATCCCAATTCCTAAGTGAAATTATACTACAAAGCTACAGTAATAAAATCAACCTGGTATTGGCTAAAAGACACACTTAAGGATCAATGGAACAGACTGGAAGAAAGAGGCACAAACACAAACGCGCTCAGCCACCTCATTTTTGATAAAGGGGCCAAACACATTCACTGGAAGAATGATAGCCTCTTTTTTAAATGGTGTGGGAAAAATTGGCTTGCCACCTGCCTAAGACTGAAAATACACCCAACTCTATCAACATGCAGCAAACTCCAGTCAAAATGAATCACAGATCTCAATATTAAAACAGAAACACTACATCTATTGGAAGAGAAGGTAAGCAAAAATCTTGAAGACATAGGGGTAGGCAGAGAGTACATGAACAACAACCAAACTGCACGTGAAATCCTTGAAAGAATCAACAACGTGCATCTCATCCTGCTGAAAAGTTTCTGCACATGTAAAGAAATCACCAGCAAAGTAAAAAGAAAACCCATACACTTGGAACATATTTTAGCTGACTGTCCCTCAGACAAAGGACTTCTATCTAGAACATAGAAAGAATTCAGAAAGGTCAGCCCGTCCAAATTCAAAGACCCAATCCAAAAATGGGCAACTGAGATGAATACACACTTCTCAGATAAAGAAATACAAATGGCAAATAAATACATGAGAAAATGTTCAACATCATTACTCATTCAAGAAATGCAAATGAAAACAACATTGAGATTCCATCTCACCCCAGTAGGAATGGCTAGCATTAAGAAATCAACCAATAATAAATGCTGGTGAGGCTGTGGAGAAACAGGAACTCTTCTCCACTGCTGGTGGGAATGCAGACTGGTGAAACCACTGTGGAAATCAGTTTGGAGATTCCTCAGCAAAGTAAGTCTAGTGGTCGCATTCAACCGAGCTATTCCCCTTCTGTGTATTTTCCCAGAAGATCTAAAAACATCATATCACAACCATATAGGTGCACCCATATTCAGAACAGTGCAATGTGTAATTGCTAAACTGTGGAAGAGACCCAAATGTCCTTCCATTGAGGATTGAATAAAAAAACTATAGTACTTTTATATATTAGACTATTACACAGCTATAAAGAAAGATAAACTCAAGGCTTTTATAGCCAAATGGTCACAACTAGAGACCATACTCATAAGTGAAATAAATCAGACCTACATGTGTAAGCATCGTGTTGTCTCACTAGTGTAAGACCTGAGAGAGAGTGAATAAAAACTAGAAGGTATGATAGACATTGTGAAATGAAAGGAAAATGATCAGAAGTAAAGGACAACTAGGGTGTGGGAAAAGAAAAGAGAACAAAGGAGAAATTATGTAAGTACGTGTATACAGCATAGCTAACATAGTTGTACTACTATCTTCTATTGCTTTACTGGAAGGAGCAATTAATGATTACTTGTTTGATCAATCTTGTATTTCTCTATTTGTTTTGCTAAGAAATCACTTTGAAGACATCAATAAGTAATACAACTGTTGCTAATTTCCTACAACTTTGTAGCTCTGTTCTTTTTGTATTGTTTTTATGCTATTTTGTAAATGAATGTCTGTTTGTTAATATGTTTTCCTTCTTTTATCTTTTAAAATTAGAAAAATGGTTTTTTGAGTAGTTCTTTGAAAATATGCTGTGTGAGAAGGTTGGAAATTGAATCTGAGGGTTTCACACTAAACTCTTTTAAAATCTGAGATCAGATTTTGCCAACTTGCTAAACTGCCCAGGCTTGGTTCCAGTTTGCAATCTTGCTGCTTCAGCCTCCAAGGGTGCTAGAATTACTTACAGGTGTGTGCCATAACACCCAGCTTGAGAACATTAAATTTTTCCTAAGGAGAACATTTGAAGTAATGTATGTAGAATCCTATAAATCCTGTACAACCAAAGGAAAATATATGGGCAATTGAAATTGCTTAAATAGTCCCTTTAAATGATTTTGAAGAAGAGCTGTGGTTAATTGGGGCAATCATTCTCTGATACCTGTTAAAGCCATGTATAATTTACAGGTGACAAAATAGATGATTCCCTCTGTAACCCCAAAGTCTGCTTATGTTAGGCCCAGTGTGACATCAAAGCTTTTGGCTACTTAACTTGCTAATTGGCTCATCTTTATAGAGTAGCTTCACTCAGAATTTTTAATTCTAGGTGGTCAATTTTAGTTGCCCTATGGAGGAGGTGGCTCTGATTTCTTTGGTGAGACAAAGTGAACTCGGTGCTTTCATGGATACATCCATTCTAACATTCTCCCTATTCCTGAGATTTCTATTCTTTCCTTGATACTCTACTAACCATCCCAAGGTCTCCAGCACACAGATCATAGGCCTGCAGCAAGTCCATCCTGGAAGAGGCCCTCAGTAGCAACTTAGATCTGGTTCCAAAGACCTTCTGCCAAGACATGACCATGAGTTATGGCATGATACAGAGGTCTGGGAGGTTCGTAATGTAAGGGACCTTGTACTGTCTTTAGCCCGCTGTACTCGGCCTAAACCCTCAAGATCCACCCTATCTCTGTGCCATGTTTCATGCAGCTGTTCTCCAGCCAGGTGATGACACTGCTTTGATATGTGAGAGCTGCTTGCTTCCAGGAGGGGACTGGGCGGCAGTGCCCGGACTGTGCCCAATCCTGTCCCCAGCCATCAGCCTGAGGTACAAATGCAGACAAGGGAAGATCCTGAGAAGGTCCAGCATCATCTTGGGAGATACCTGTCTTGGGCAAGCTTTTGCATGGTTTCCAGGTGTCTCAGAGGGTGCTCTTGTCTGACAAGAGTGGACTTCTTCCAGCCTTAATGATTCAAGGTATCTGGGGTCCAAAGGTCTCAGGCTTGTGTATCCAAATGTTCCCATTTTGGACTTCAGGATCCCACTGCTTGCCAGTGAAAGTTCAGGTTTGGACGGGACCTTTGTCCTCTCTGCAGCACTGCCATCTTTGTGCCCCACCAGAGGGTACCTTTGTTACAATCCCTGAACCCCCAGTGATGTGTCATTACCAGCCCAGGTCCACACTTCACATCAGGGCTCACGCTGGCTGTACATTCTATGCTCTTTGACAAAAGTATGATGTATATTTGCAGTTACAGAATCATAAAGGGTTGTTTTACCCTGAGCTACATAGTGAGATCCTCAAAAAAAAAAAAAAAAAAAAAGTGAAAACAGCTGGCTGGTGCTTTCTCCAGTACTTAATGTGAGTGTTGATCACAGAATGTGAACACGTTGGGGACTTGGGAGTAGGAACTGGCTGATGCATTGTAGGGGAAGGCTTTGAATGTCTCTTGATAAGGAAAGAGTGCTTGCCTGAGTTATGATTGCATTTGGTCACAAATGCAAAAATCCTCAGGCTGTTACAGTGTCCGAAGGTTGTTGCCAGGGACCCAGGTTCTTTCTGCTTTACCTTAATATTTGGCTTCAGTCCTCTTTGTTGTTTTATTGCTGCTGCTCCTCCAGATATCTTCCCTGTGTTCCAGGGTTGGGAAAAGGGGAAGAAATAAAAGACCAGATAAATGAATCTGCCCCCTTTTACCAAGCTTCCCTCAGAACTCCATCCAGTGACTTCTGCCAGGTGGAGGTCACATTTAGCTGCAAGAGAGTCTGGGAAGGAGACTGTGTTATCTGGGCACACTGCCTCCCTGGAGGAACTGGGGTCCTGTCATTAAGGAAGACTGGGAAAATGGTGATTGGGCATGCAATTAGCTGTGTCCGCCACAAAACTCATCTTAACCAGAGCTAAGTGGGCTGGGAGATTCCAGGAGCCACCTGGGTTATTTGGAGATGAAATGGACAGCCCTCGAGGAGTTCACAATTCAGAGAGTAAGACAGATGAGGAACTGGAGCAAGAATGTGCAATTACAGTGTAATTTAGGGTGAGGCCAGGGGATGTAATGACAATAAGCCGGGGGCTAGGAGCACAGATAGGCAGAACGGGTGGGGCAGGAGGCGTGGGAGCAGAAGTCACGACACCTGCATGTGCCCTGGGCAGTGACAGCTGGCCTCCCATGGGGGCTCTGGTGAGCTGCAGGAGCTCGGAGCCCGCACTGGCTCAGGGACTCTCAAATCTAGGGTGGGATGGGACAGGACATGAAGGGGGACACATGGCATCCTTGCAGGGTGTGGACCTTGCCCTTCTCCAGACGGCTCCGAGGCAGGGAGTCAGGAGGATAGAAAAGTGAGAGGCGCTCTCTCGGGGTGTGGGGAGAGAGGTCTCTCCTGGCCTCGGCAGCTCTGTGGCCTGGGCGATGACATGTGGAGGGGTGCTTTTGACTGGGGCTGGCCAAATGAGGCAGGAGAGAGAGAGAGACAGAGAGACAGAGAGACAGAGAGACAGAGAGACAGAAACAGAGACAGACAGACAGAGACAGAGACAGAGACAGAGGCAGAGAGAGACAGAGACAGAAAGAGACAGAGACACAGACAAAGAGACAGAGAGAGACAGAGACAGAAAGAGGCAGAGGCAGAGGCAGAGGCAGGGAGAGCGCATGTCCATCTCGGGGACCCCACGCAGACAGGCCAATGGGTGCACCGCCCAGAGTCTGAAGAGACCCTCAGTGCAGAAGTGTCAGAGCAGAGCAGAACCTCCATTTCTTGCAGAGGAGCCAGTAGCCGTGCGAGGGGTGAACTGTCCCAGGTCACACCAGC
The DNA here is from genome assembly GCF_000276665.1 of Chinchilla lanigera. Classification (NCBI taxonomy): domain Eukaryota; kingdom Metazoa; phylum Chordata; class Mammalia; order Rodentia; family Chinchillidae; genus Chinchilla; species Chinchilla lanigera. Next base: position 178,522 of record NW_004955518.1, on the reverse strand, counting down.
TCAAGGCTGGCCGAGCGGCCCAGAGTGCAAGTCGGCCGTGGGGTGAGGCCCCTTGCACACTGGGGGAAGGAGAGGCCCAGCAAGGCGGTGCCTCGCTAGCTATGGTGCTCAGCAGTGCACGGAGTCCTCCTTCTGTCTATGGCTGCAAGGGCGCACACAGAGGCGACCAGCATGTCCTAGCCCCCGGGTTTCAAGTTGTGGGTCGGTTGGAGACCACCTTGGAGGGGATGGCTGTGCTTCTTGGACCCAGGGGTGGGGAGGGCCCCAGCCAGGCTCTGGTGCTGGGGATTCAGGGACCCCACAGGGCTGGGCAGAGTTCTGGGCGGCCTGCAGGGGGCGCTGTGCGACAGAGTGAAGGGCCAGTTGGCCACGGGGTAGCTGAGAGTCGCGATTTAGCCCCCAAACATCAGCCAGGCGCGGAGCGCAAGGCCAGAAGAGGTCGCCTGGGGCCGCTGCACTGTCCAAGCCGTTGTCAGGTGGCACATGGCCGAGCCAGCTTTCCTACGGGTCTTTGTGGTTGGAGCCTGCTCCGGTGATTCCCATCTGGGGCAAGGCCATCAGGGCTTCCTCCTAGCAGAGGTTCCCGCAGGCTGAACGACGGGGCAGGAATGCAGGGCAAATTTACTTTGCTTGAAGGACGAGAACCCGAGGCCTGTGGTCCCTTGCACGGCTGGGACTCAGTTTCCCCAGCTTCTAGGTGAAGGGGCCACACTGGGGCATGGCCTGAGCTCCTACCTGAGATTCCTAAAGACCCCTGTTGGCCATGCCTGGTCACACCCAGCTTCCAGGCAGGATGATGGGACCACCTGCAGGGTTTCAGGGATCCTCTAGCTGCTTGTAAGGTGGTGAGAAGTCTCTGAGGCCGACCTTTACTGGAGGAACAAAACTACCCCAGGTGCAGGCGTGCGGCCTCAGGGAGGAGGAAGCCAAGGATGCGGTGCAGGGAGCAGGCTCAGCACCACTGATCTAAAATCAGCTAATATGGGGCCCCAGGGCTCTTCCCTCCTTGCTTGGCCTCTGTCCTGTGGCTTCCCTGGGACTCCCACCTGCAGGCCCCTGGCTACCGGGGCTGGTCACCACCTTGGTTATGCAAAGGCTTGGGCTGGGACCTGTCGCCACATTCTTTTCCCCCAGTTCCCTCTCCTGGGGTCTGGGACAGAGGGTGAGTTAGACTGAGCTTGATCTGCCACTGGGCTGAGGTCCCCAGGGTTGGGTGACTTTCGGAAGACAGAAATAAGGGTCTGAGGAGAGCTTGGGGTGCTTACAGCCCCGGGAGACATGCTGTCAGTGAACCTGGAACCTTGGTCAGGGCAGCAAGCTTCAGTCTACAGGAAGAGAAGGCCTCCCCGAGACAAGAGGGGCACAGTGCAGGTGCCACCGCTGATAATCCTTATGATGGATAATATTTCCACAATGATTATTAGCACCTCTTTTTTATTGGTGCTCCCTGCAGCATCTACATCAGAGTTTGCAACAGTCTGTTACCCAGGAACAGTTATTATTTCCATTTTGTGGATGGTAAAGTTGAGGTTCAGTGTGATGACCTGTGATGACCTCACTAAGGATGAGGCATGTCTTACCCCAGGCCCAGCTGAAAGCATGTGTGCACCTCATGTCGGGCCTGGCACACCCCTGGAGGTAGTGGAGGCAGGGCATGATCAGACTCCCATGTATGTCATGCCCTCGGTAGCCTGAGTCCCTTGTCTCTGCCCCATAGTGAAGATAAAAGCCAGGGCTTGAGGTAGAGAGAAAGCAGCAGCCCAGCCCACGATCTTGCAGCCCTGCAGTAGCCCTGGTGCTGCCTGGATGTTGAGTCCCTTACTCTTACTAGTGGATGGAGTTTCAGGCTGGTGGTGTTGGCAGGTGGTTTAGTTTTGAAAAAGAGGACAAAGGAGAGAGAACAAATACTCCATTTTATGAAACTACCGCATCTTTTTCATCCATTGCTCAGTTGATGGACATTTGAGTTGTTTCCAATATATAGCTATGACAAGTTGCACTGCTATAAACATGGGTGCACATATATTGCTGTGGTATGTTTTCAGTTCTTCTGGAAATATACCCAGGAAGGATATTTTTTCTTTGTCTTTTTTGAGACAAGGTCTCTATTATCAGTTCAGACTGGCCTTGAGCTTACTTATGTAGTCTAGGCTGGTCTTGAACTCACAACAATCCTCCTGCCTCAGCCTCCCAACTGCTGGGATTATAGGTGTGCACCACCACACCTGGCATGGAGAGGGTTTTGAACAAGCTGTGGAACCTTAGTTGGAGTCCTCAGAGGTGAGGGTGGTGACTACCTACCCTGCCTTCCTATAAGGCCAGTCTGGAGTCCCTGCTGTCCCACCCCAGTGTCGCTGGCCTGCACCAGCTTTACCTTGTGACCTGCTGCGTGCCTAAAGAGCCAGCCAGGGCTGAGCTATGCACACTCCAGAAGAGGGCCCAGCACAGAAGCCACGCTATACAAGGAGTGTGTGCTGGGGGGTGAGGAGGCCACAACAGCCCTGAAGACTTTTCAAGAGCTGTTACCCCTCCCGTGCACCTCCATGTTCCCGGGGTCTCTGCTGGAGCTCAGAAATCAGGTTTGGCCCCAGCATAGGTTGTCATTGCACCCAAGGTGGGGACCTTCTCTCACCTCCTCCAAGCATGGCATTGGTCAAGCCGGAACTGGACTAGACAGGAAGTCCTTCTCCTTCAATGCAACTCTTTTCAGTGAACCGCTTTCCCTCTTCTCTAAACGTGGCCTCACTGTGGAGGCTGGAGGTTTCTCTTAGTCTTCTCCAGCTTCCAGGCCCCTCCTGGCTTCCAGATCTTAGCTTGAGGCTCCTTTTTATATTTTTTTTTTTAAAGTAAAAAAATTAACAGAAAAACAAAAAAAAAATTAAGGCAACACAAAAACAACAAAAATGATGCATGACCTCAAAACAAAATGATAGGGTTAACAATGTTTGCTACCTTACATACTGTTATCTTCAACATCGTTGCTCAGTCCACCAGATGAAAGAATGAAAGATTGAACAAGCCATCAAAGACAGTAACAAGTAATTTTAAAAAGTTGGAAATGATGCAGAGCTTCACCATACAAGACAGTAGGTGTTCAACAGTGGTTCTTATATTGCATATTGTTGTTTTCAGGTCAGCCATTTTGATTACCAGACACAGGTGTGCAAAATTGGTCAAGAAAAAAGAAAGTTTTAAGCATTGACTGTTCCTTTCAATAAACCACGGACATCAGCAATGCACCTACCTCAGCTATGCTGTATATAAATATATATTATTTTTCATTTTAAAGAGAAAATAAAAAACCAAAATAACAAGAACAAATGCTTAAGCAAAACAGCATAGACAACAATAAAAATGGTACAGAATTTCAAAACATGGTGATAAGACATTAACAATGGTTGTTATATTACATAATGTCATCTTCAAAATGGTTGCACATATAAGCAGATATAGGCATGCAAGATTGACCAAACAATAGCATGTTAATAGTTCCTTTCAATAAACCAACAGATATTAGTAGTACAATTATCCTAGCTCTCCTATGTATACATATATATATTTCTTTTCTCTTTTTTCTTTTTCCTCTGCCCTCCTTCATCCTTGTTGCTCCTTCCTATTTGAGCAGTTTTTTCTCCCTTTCACATATGTATTGTACCATTCAGATTTTATTTACTCTTTCAGGTTCGTATAGTAGGGAGGAAATACAATGTTTAGACATGTGAATCTGATTTATTTCGCTTTTGAGTATGGTCTCTAGTTGCATCCATTTTCCTATAATATCTTAGAGTTTATCTTTCTTTATAGCTGAGTAATACTCCATTTTATAAAATTACCACTTTTTTTTTATCCATTCCTCAGTTGATGGACATTTGGGTTGTTTCCAATATCTAGCTATGACAAGTTGCACTGCTACACACATGGGTGCACATATATCATCGTAGTATGATGTTTTCAGTTCTTCTGGAAAAATACCCTGGAGGGGAATAGTTGGGTTGAATGGAACCTCTAGTCCTAGTTTATTGAGAAATCTCTAGACTGATTTCTACAATGGTTGTCCCAGCCTACATTCCCACCAAGAGTGGAGAAGGGTTCCTTTTTCTCCACAACCCCACCAGCATTTGTTTTTGGTTGATTTCTTGATGATGGTCATTCTTTGGGGAGTGAGATGGAATCTCAGTGTTGTTTTAATTTGCATTTCTTGAATGACTAATGACATTGAACATTTTTTCATGTATTTATTTGCCATTGGTATTTCTTTATGTGAGAAATGTGTATTCATCTCAAATGCCCATTTTTGAATTGGGTCTTTGAATTTTGGGAGCCTGATTTATTTAAATTCTTTGTATGTTCTGGACAGGAGTCCTTTGTCTGAGGGACAGTTGGCTAAAATTTTTTCCCAATTTGTTGTTTTTCTTTTCACCCTGTTGGTGATTTTCTTTTGATGTGCAGAAACTTTTCAATGAGGAGAGCCCTGTTGTTGATTCTTTGAAATATTTCACATACAGTTTGTTTTTTGTTCATGAACTCTCTACCTAACACTATGTATTCAAGACTTCCACCTACTTTCTCTTTCAATAGATTGTTTTTGCTTTAATATTTAGCTTCTAAAGCCATTTTGACTTTATTTTGGTGCATGGTGATAGGTTTAGGTCTAGTTTTAGTCTTTGGCATGTGGAAAGCCAGTTTTTCTAGCACCATTTATTAAAGAGGTTTTCTTTCTTCCAGTAAACATGTTTGGCCCCTTTGTCAAAGATATGGTGGCTGAGTGTCTTTATGGTTGTTGTTGCATCTTCTAGTCTCTTCCAGTGACCTTCAGGTCTGTTTTTGTTGCCAATACCATACTGATTTTACCACATTAGCTTTGTAGGATAATTTCAAATCAGGGATTGTGATATCTCCTGCCTTGCCTTTGTTTCCCAGGATTGCTTTTGCTATTCTGGGTATCTTGTGGTTCCAGATGAATTTCAGCAATATTTTCTCTACGTCTGTGAGGTATACCAGTGGTATTTTCATTGGAATAGCATTGAATTTGTATGAACGTTTTGGGAGTATGGCCAGTTTCACAATGTTGGTTTTTCCTATCCACAAGCATGGAATATCTTTCCATTTTTTGAAATCCTCTTCCATCTCTTTTTTCAGAGTAGTGTAATTTTCGCTGTGTATATCTTTTATTTCTTTTGTTAGATTGATTCCTAAGTATTTAAATTTTTGGATGCTATTGTGAAAGGTATGGTTTCCTTAATTTCTCTCTCTCTGTTTGTTTGTTGCTTGTATATAGGAATGCTATTGATTTTTGAGTGTTGACTTTGTATCCAGCTACTTTACTGAATTTGTTGATTAATTCTAGGAGTCTTTTGAGGGAGTTTTGGAGGACTTCCATATAGAGTATCATGTCATCTGTGAATAAAGATAATTTCACTTCTTCCTTTCCTATCTTTATTCATTTCTCTCTTTTCTAATTGCTCTGGCTAGTGTTTCTGGAACTATGTTGAATAGGAGTGGTAACAGTGGATATCCTTGTCTTGTTCCTGATTTTAAAGTGAAAGCTTTCAGTTTTTGTCCATTTAGTATGATATTGGCTGTTGGTTTGTAATAGATGGCTTTTATCACATTGAGATAAAGTCCTTCTGTGCCAACTTTTTGTAGGGTTTTTATCATGGATAAGTGTCAGACTTTATCAAAAGCTTTTTCTGCCTCTATTTAGATGATCATGATACTTGTCTTTAGCTCTGTTGATATAGTGTATTACATTAATTGCTTTGTGTACATTGAACCATGCTTGCACTGCTGTGATGAATTCCACTTGGTGATTGCATATTATATTCTTGATGATTTGCTGCATTCTATTAGCTAGCATTTTATTGAGAATTTTTGCATCCATGTTCATTAGGGAGATTGGCCTATAGTTCTCTCTTTTGGTTAGTTCTTTTTCTGGTTTTGGTATCAAGTAATACTTGCCTCCAGGAATGAGTTTGGGAGAATTGCTTCCCTTTCTATTTCTTTAAAGAGTTTAAGAAGAATTGGTATTAAATCTTCTCTAAATTTCTTGTAGAATTCAGCTGTGTATCCATCAGGATCTGGGCTTTTTTTGTTGGTAAGTTTTTTATTACATTTTCAATTTCACTGGCTGATATTGTGTTATTCAAGACTTCTTACCTTGGTTCAGCCTTGGTAATTCATATTTGGTAATTTGGTGATTCATATATGTATTTAGGAATCTGTCCATTTCTTCTGTTTTCCATCTCATGAGAGTAAAGTTTTTTGAAACAGGTATTGATCATCTTCTGAATTTCTACAGGGTCTGCAGTGATATCACCACTTTCATTCCTTATTGCATGAATTTAAGTTTTTCTTTCTTTTTTTGATAAGGTTAGCTAGGAGTTTATCAATTTTATTTATTTTTTCAAAAAACCAATTCTTCCATTCATTAATCCTTTGTATTGTTTTCTTAGTTTCAATTTTGTTATTTCTATTCTTATCTTTATAATTTCCTGCCTTCTTTGTGCTTTGTGCTTAACTTGTTCTTCTTTTTCTAGAAGTTTGAGGTGTAATGTAAGGTTGTTTATTTGTGTTCATTCTGTTTTCTTGATGTGGGAATCCACTGCTATAAATTTCCCTCTGAGGACTGCTTTCACTGTGTGCCACGGGTTCTGGTAGTTTGTATCTGCATTTTTGTTTCATTGTAAATAGTGTTAATTTCTCTTTTAATTTCTCCAGTGACTCACTGGTTGTTCGGGAGGGTGTTATTTAATTTCCATGTGTTTATGGAGTTTTTGCAATTTCTTTCATCATTTATTTCCATTTTCATTGCACTCTGGTCCAGTAATATGCATGGAATAGTTTCAATTTTTTGTATTTACTTAAGCAAGTTCTATGTGCTACCATGTGGTCTATTTTAGAGAATGTCACATGTGCAGCTGAAAAGAACGTGTATTCTGATGCTGTTGGGTGGAACACTATGTAAAGGTCTACTAAGTCCATTTGTTTACATGTTTGGTTCAGTTCTGTCATTTCTTTGATGATTTTTTTGTCTAGTTGATCCATCTCTTTGTGACAATGAGGTGTCAACATCCCCTGCTGTAACTGTGTTATTACTTTTTTGATTTTCCATGTCTGTTAAAATTTGCCTTATATAGTTGAGTGCTCCTACATTTGGTGTATACATATTTATGATTATCTCTTCCTTTTGCAGTTTTCCCTTAACAAGAATATAGTCACCTTATTTATCTCTTTTGATCATTATTGGTTTGAAGTTTACCTTGTCTTCAAACAGAATAGCTATTCCTGCTTTTTTCTGGATTCCTGTCACATGGAGTATTATTTTCCATCATTTGACTGTCAGTCCAAGAATTTTTTTATTGAGTAAAATGTGTTTCTTGTATACAACATATTGTTGGATTTTGTTTTTTTATATACTCTGCCAGTCTGTTTCTTTTGACTGGTGAATTGAGGCCATTGACATTAATGGTTATAACTGTTATGTATTGACTTATCCTTGTCATGCTATTTTCCCACTGTTGGTTCTGTACTTTCCCCCTCTGTTTAATTGCTTACCTTGCTTGGTCATTCTTTTTTTTGGGGGGGGGTTGTCCAGTACTGGAAAATGAACTCAGGACCTTGAGCTTGCCAGACAGGCACTTTGCCACTGAGCTAAATCTCCAGCCCCTTGGTCATTCTTTTCTATGGTTGGTCTTGAGATTGTGGTCATTTTTACCTCTTTGTAGAATATCTTTCAGTACTCTTTGTAATATTGGCTTGGTGCTCATAAATTTATTCAGTTGATCTTTGTCATGGAAGTATCTTATTTCTCCATCAGTTTTGAAAGATAGCTTTGCAGGGTACAGCAATCTGAATTGAAAGTTGTTTTTTTTCAGGACCTGTAGTACTTCACTCCAAGCTGTTCTTGACTTGATGGTCTGTGTTGAGAAATCTGTCATGATTCTGATGGGCTTTCCTTCATAGGTGAACTGTTTCTTTTCTCTAAAAGTTTTTCATATTCTGTTCTTTTGCTCAAGTCCTGGGATCTTGATTATTATGTGTCTGGGTGTAGATGTATTTTGGTTCTGGCTAATTTGGGTTCTATATCCCTCACTTATGTGTATCTAAGGTTCTTGTCCCACACTTAGGAAATTTTTTGCTGTTACTTTTGCAAATATTCTTTTGATGTCATTCATGCTGCCTCCTGCTCTTTTGTTGACACCTTTCAGCCTTATATTGTTTTTCTTTGCATCATCTTGCAGCTGTTACATTATTACTTGCTATTCTTTTGTTAATTTTAAGAAACCTTTTCTTTCATGATTACTCACTGCAATGCTGTCTTCAAGGTCTGAGAGTCTATCTTTCATTTCATTCAAGCAGTTCTTCCAACTCTCAGTGGAATTTTTAATTTCCTGAATGTTTCTTTGAATCTGTTTCATGCATTCTAATTCTTTCCTATACTGTTCATTCAAGGCTTCTATCAGTTTTTTGTGCTCCTCTATTTTCTATCTATGTCTTCTTTTGGTATGCTGAGAAATTCTTTCATTGTGGTTGTCATTTCTTTTTTTTACCCGTTATTGTTTCTATCTTATTTCCTCTATAGCCTGACGTAGTTTGTTCTTTACTTCAGCTGCTATCATTTAGAGATTTCAGGTGTGTGACTTCCATGTTTCTCCATGCTAATGTTTCCTGGACCTGTTCTGGGTGGGGTGTTTAGCTGAGATTGTATCTTGCTTCTTTTTTTTTCTCATTCTCAAATCTCCCTAGGTTTACAAGGATTCAGGATCATCACTGAGATGACAGTGGGAAGCAGAGACAGGGATTTCAGGCTCCCAGACAGCTCTCCAAGGCCTCCCAAGTGTAATGGCCCTTCCCATGGTGGCAGCAGGGAGTCAAACCCGAGGACTTACCAAGGCAGCTCACTAGGTTTCCTGAATCCAAAGCCTTTCCCATGGTGATGGTGGCCAATGCAGTCTTACTTGAAGTGTTCTTGCTTGTTTGTGGAGCCTGACTTCCTCATCAGCAGTCCACAGGAAATTTATTTATTTACTTATTTCCTGTTATTCTCCCTATTTCCTGACACACTATAATTAATTAAGCACTTTAACACTTTCAATTTGAAAACAAAACAGTTGTTGAATCTATAGGTACAAAGATAAAGTTTCAGTACTCTGCAACGAAATATTCCACCATAAAAAACAAAATCATATATTTTGTAAGAAAATGGATGAAACTACAGATGATCTACTTAAGTGAAATAAGCCAGACTCAGAAGGATAAGAATCTCATATTTTCTCTCGCATGTGGAATCTGAATGGAGGGAAATGACATGAAAGTAAAAAGGAGAAGAAGGAGGAGGAGGAGGAAGAGGAGAAGAAGAAGAGGAGGAGAAGAAGGAACGGGAGGAGGAAGAAAAGGAAAGGGAGAAGGAGAAGAGGAAGAAGGGGAAGGAAAAGGGACTGGGAACTGGAGGACAATGGGGGAAGATCATGGAAGGAGGATGTGATCAAAGTATGTAATATGTATGCATAAAATTGTCACAATGAAACCCACTATTCTATATTCTATATAATGTGTGATAAAGAAAAGATAAAAAAAACCTCATCTACTCTTCATCAACTCAGTCTTTAAGCCTATGTGTTCATTTATTCTCTTTTGAATATTCATCCTACATGACAAATTTTGAATCATTTCTGTTGGAGTCCATGCTTTATTTGAGCCCAGACCAAAGGGGGAGTCCCACTCATGTGTAGTCTGGATTGCTGCTTAGGTGGTCTGGGTCTGGCTCTTGTGCATGTCCTGAAATGATTGGGAAGCAGAAAAAGGCGGGCTGTGACTTGCTCCCACCACCACGGTTCCCAGCTGAAACTCGTGGAGAGAGCCAGGTATTGCTCAACTACTTCCTGGGGGCAGAACTGGAGACCCAGGACCTTGCCACCATTATAGTGTGGGTCTTTGCCCTCTGTGCACCTGTGGCATACAGGAGGTCCTCATTCAGAAGGCCCAGGGACTGCTCTCACCAGGGTTCCCAAGTGAGTTCTCCCTGAGCATGCCCTGCACCAAGTGAGCAAGACATCTGAGAGCTGCTGGTCCTGCAGTTCAAGTCCATGCTTTACTTGTGAACAGACCCCCTGGGGGGTCACAGGCATAGGAAGTCTGTGATTGCTGTCTGTCCAGCCTGCATCTGCTTCCTGTATGTGTCCTGAACTGACTGGAGACACAGAATTAGGTGCTTCACAAACTGTCCACCCTGCAGTTTGCGTCTGGGTTTTTTCTGTATGCCTGGGGACATAGGTCCACTGGAGCAGGATTGTCACACCAGTGCAAGCCGAGTCTGGGCCATGCACGTGCCCTGAACTGCAAGGGGACACGGGATCACATGGTGTACCATCAGCTGACACCGATGCCCGCATCTGAGACCTGTGATAACTAGATACAAATCAACAACTTCCAGAAAACCCCAGAGTAAGTAGAGCTTCTCCGCAAACACACAGGTGCAAACCTGACTAACAGGAAAACTAGAGACACTAGAGGCCTTTGCTGTACAGCCACTGAAGAGGGAAACTGAGCTTTCTGCATCTGGTAGCAAACACGACAAAATAAAGGACTAAAACACAATCCCAGAACTCTACCACACTCAGAACAAGCCCAGGAGACATAGACATAGGATATCTGATAAACATATACCAGAAATAGCTGAAATGATTGCAATGGAAGTAAAAATGAGATCAGAAATAATCTCTCAGGCAAAAAATGAAATGACAATAATAATGAAAGAACTGCTCAAAACGTTTGAAGAAGAAACATATGAGTATATAGAAGAACAGAGGCAATGGGTGGAAGCATGAAATGAAAAATATACAAAGAACTTAGAATGCATGAACCAGATTCAAAGAGACTTCCAGGAAAACAAAGCTGTCACTGAAAGCCGTCAAAACCACTTGAATGAAGCTGAAGACAGAATTTCGGACTTTAAAGACAGCATGGCAGCTAGCAAACGTGAAAGAAGGATCTCATATAATCAACAAGGATCCAGGAAAAATCAATTCAGCAGCTGCAAGACGAGGCAAAGAGGAATAATGTACCAGTAATGGGAGTCAATGACACAGAAGGAGGCAACACAACTGACATGAAAAGAATATTTGCAGAAATAGTAGCAGAAAATTTCCCAAGTATGGAAACACAACCTGATATACAGTAAATGAGGGATGTAGAACTCCAATGAACCACAACCAAAATAAAACTACACCCAGATATATGAGTCAAATTCCCAGATCTCCAGCAAAGAACAGGATACTAAAAGTTGCTAGTGAAAAGGTACAGATACTCATAAATGAAAGCCCATCAGAATCACGGCAGACTTCTCAGCACAAACAATACATTTGCAAAGAGCTTGGAGTGAAGTATTACAGGTCCTGAGACAAAACAGCTTCTAAGCAAGACTGATGTCCCCTGCCAAACTATTCCTCAAATTCAATGGAGAAATAAAATATTTCCAAAACAAAAACAATTGAAAAATTTCATGAGTGTCAAAGCAGCATTAGAGAGAATACTAAAAGATATTCTAGGCAGTGAAAAATGTGACCACAATTTCAGGAGCAACAATAGAAAGGAAACATCAAGAAGAGCAAGCAAGGAAACAGGTAGAAAAAGTAGGACACCGACGCAAGTAAATAACATGACAATGATAAATCAACACGTTTTGGTTATAGCTATAAATGTAAATGGCCTCAATTCTCCAGTCAAAAGAAACAGACTGACAGAGTGGATTTAAAAACAAAATCCAACGATACGCTGTATGCTGGAAACACATGTTACTCAAAAGGAAATCCATAGCCTAAAAGTCAAAGGATGGAAAACAATCCTCCATGCAACAGGAACCCAGAAAAAAGTAGGTGTAGCTATTCTATTTGCAGGTATTGTAAACTTCAAACTGAAACAATCAAGGGGCTGGGGATTTAGGTGAGTGGCAAAGCACCTGCCTGGCAAGCGCAAGGTCATGAGATTGGTTCCTGGTACTGGAGAAAAACCAAAAAAATAAAAATAAAAAAATAAAACAATCAAAGGAGATAAAGAAGATCACTATATACTGGTCAAGGGAAAACTGCAAGAGGATGAGATGGCAATGATAAAAATGTATGCACCAAATATCAGAGCTCCAAATTATATAAGACAAATCTTAACAGGCATAAAACCCATATAATTAGTAACGCTATTGTAACAGGTGACCTCAAGAACCCATTGACACAAAGAGATGGTTCACTGGAGAAAAAGTCAGCAATGAAATTAGTGATCTGAACCAAAGCTGTGAAGAAATGGAGTTAGTAGATATCTACAGAGTATTCCACCCCACAACATCAGAATACACATTTTTCTCAGCTGTACATGGGTCTTTCTCTAAAATAGACCACATTCTAACCCATGGAGCACACCTATCAAAATGTAAAACAACTGAAATTATTCCATGCATATTAACTGACCACAGTTCAATGAAATTTGAAATTAATGACAGAAGGAACTCCAAAACTCCATAAACACTTGGAAATTGAACAACAATCTCCCGAACAACCAACGTGTTGTTTAGAAGAAATTAAAGATGAAATAAAAAATACCTACAAACAAATGAAAATGTAAATACAACTTACCGGAATCTATGGGATGCAATGAAAGCTGTCTTCAGAGGGAAATTTATAGCCATGAATTCACATATAAGGAAAACAGAAAGAGAACAAATAAATAGCCTAAGGCTGCATGTTAAATGGTTAGAAAACGAACAACAAGCCAAGTCCAAAGCCCAAAGAAGGGAGGAGATTATAAATATTAGGGCAGAAATTAATGCAATGGAGACAAAGAAAACCCTCCAAAAAATAAATGAATCAGAGTTATTCTTTGAACAAATAAATCTAATTGATAAACCCCTCACCAACCTTATCAAAAAAGGGAAAGAACTCAGATTCATGCAATAAGGAATGAAAAGGATGAAATTACTACACATTCCACAGAAATTGAGATGATCATTAATACCTACTTTGAAAATCTTTACTCCCATAGGACAGAAAACTCAGAAGAAATGGACAGATTCCTAGATATGTATGAATTACCAAGGTTGACTCAAGAAGATGCAAAATTCCTGAAAAACCCAATATCAATTAATGAGATTGAAATCATGACTAAAAACCCACCGACAGAAAAAAGCCCAGGCCTTGATGGATTCACAGCAGGATTTTAAAAGAAATTCAGAGAAGATTTAATACCAACCCTCCTCAAACTCTTCAATGAAATTGAAAAGGAAGCAATTCTCCCTAACTCATTTCTGAGGCAAGCATCATACTGATACCAAAACCAGAGAAAGACCCAACCAAGACAGGGAACTACAGACTAATCTTCCTAATGAATATAGATGAAAAGATACTCAATAAAATACTAACAAATAGAATGCAGCAAATCATGAAGAATATCATACATCACGATGAAGTCGGATTCATTCCAGGACTGCAGGGTTGATTCAATATTCATAAAGATGTAAATGTTATATGCCATATCAATGAAGCCAAAGATAGAAACAATATGATCATCTCAATAGATGCAGAAAAAGCTTTTGACAAGGTCCAACATGCATTCATGATAAAAACTCTACAGAAAATTGGAATAGATGGTCTTTACCTTAACCTGATCGAAGCCATCCATGACAATCCAACAGCCAACATCATTCTCAACGGATAAAAACTGAAAGCTTTTACTTTTAAATGGGAACAACACAAGAATGTCCACTGTCACCACTCCTGTTCAATATAATTCTGAAAACCATTAACCAGACCAATTAGACCAGAGAGAGAAACAAAAGGAACAAGGATAGGAGTGGAAGAAGTAAAAGTATCACTATTTGCAGATGACATGATACTTTACATGGAAGACTCCAAAAACTCCACTAGAAGACTCCTTGAATTAATCAACAAATTCAGCAGTGTAGCTGGATACAAAGTCAACACCCAGAAATCGATAGCATTCCTATACACAAAGAATAAACAGACTTATAGAGAAATTAAGGAAACCATATCTTTCACAATAACACCCAAGAAATTGAAATATTTAGGAATACATCTAACAAAAAAGGTCAAAGATCTCTTCAATAAAATTACAGTACTCTGAAAAAAGACATCGAAGAAGATTTCAGTAAATGGGAAATCATTCCTTGCTCATGGATAGGAAGAACCAACATTGTGAAAATGGCCATCCTCCCAAAACTGCTGTACAGATTCAATGCAATTGCCGTTCAACTACCATTAGCATCTCTCAGAGATCTTGAGAAAACATGCCTTAAATTCATCTGGAACCAGAAGAGACCCAGAATAGCAACAGCAATCCTGGGCAACAAGGACAAGTCAGGTGGAATCACAATCCCTGACCTGAAATTATAGTACAAAGCTACTGTAATAAAGTCAACCTGATACTGGCTGAAAAAGAGATCTGAAGATCGATGGAACAGACTGGAAGAAATAGCCAGAACCAAAAATACACTCAGCCACCTCATCTTTGATAAATGGTGCAAACGAACTCACTGGAGGAACAATATCCTCTTTAATAAGTGGTGCTGGAGTAATTGGCTTGCCATCTGCAAAAGACTGAAGTAGACCCAAGTCTATCACTAAGCACCAAACTCAAGTCCAAATGAATCACAGATCTCAATATTAAAGCAGAAACACTAAATTTTTTGGAAGAGAAAGTCAATAAAAACCTTGAAGACATAGGGGTGGGCAGAGAGTTCATGAACAAAAACCAAACTGCATATGAAACACTTCAAAGAATCACCAATTATGATGTCACCCTACTGAAAAATGTCTGCACATTTAAAGAAATCACCAGCAGGGTAAAAAGAAAACTTACAAACTTAGAAAATATTTTAGCTGACTGTCCCTCAGACAAAGGGTTTCTATCCAGAACATATAAAGAGTTAAAAAATATCATGCCCCCCAAATTCAGAGACCCAACCCAGAAATGAGCAGCTGAGATGAATACACACTTCTCAGATAAAGAAGTACAAATGGAAAATAAACACATGAGAAAATGTTCAACATCATTAGTCATTTGAGAAATGCAAATTAAAACAACACTGAGATTCCACCTTACCCCAGTAAGAATGACTAGCATTAAGAAATCAACCAATAAAAAATGCTGGTGAGGCTGTGGAGAAATAGGAACTCTTCTCCACTGCTGGTGGGAATGCAGACTGGTGAAACCACTGTGGAAATCCGTTTAGAGATTCCTCAGAAAACTAGGACTGGAGGTCCCATTCAACCCAGCTATTCCCATTCTGTGTATTTTCCCAGAAGATCTAAAAACATCATATCACAATGATATATGTGCACCTATGTTCATAGCAGCACAGTTTGTAATTGCTAAATTGTGGAAGCAACCCAAATGTCCATCCACCGAGGATTG
>NW_004955518.1:119039-161371 GCF_000276665.1 Chinchilla lanigera | reverse complement strand
CCCCCGGCCTCCCCTCGCCCGGCCTCCCTGCCTCCCGTCCCCGGGTCGAAGCGCTTGAGCGAGCGGCGGCGGCCGGTAGCTCCGGGACCGCGCGCCGGGGCCACGTCCGAGCTCGAGCCGCCTCCTCTCCGGCCCGCGCGGGCTGTGCTCAGGGCGGGCAAGGTAGGATTGCGGGCTTTATTGCATTTACTTCCGCGTCCACCCACCCCAGAGGCGGAGAGGGAGACGCACGAGGAAAAAATTTTAAAAGAACTAAAGTGTCAGGGACGGTCGTGGTCCTTATTACGTTAGCCCTGTCTCTGGTGCTCCTGGAGTTGCGTGTGTTCCGCGGACACTCTTCAGTGAGAGAAGGAAGTTCCAGATTTGCAGCTGGGCACCAGAGAGCGGGAGACCCAGGCAGAGCCGCCCGCGCAGAGCGGCGAGGAGGGACGGGGACGGCCGGCGCTATTTTAGCTTTCTTTTTTTTCTGGGATTTTAGCTTTCTTTGAGTTTCATTTTCAAAAAATTCAATGAGTCTGTCGGTGTGTATTGATACTTACATATCAGAGGTTGTGGGAGGAAAGCCAATGGTGCTATCTTACAGAAGCAGCAAAATCTCTAAACTTTAAACTCGTCTGTAAAATATTCCCGTTCTGTGCAAGAAGTTCAGTTCTTAGAGACTCTTTTTTCCTCTTTCCCGAGACCAGTTCCTGGCTATGAAGTGAACGATGAGGGCTTATTTATGTTGGAAACTAAGAAGGGCCATAGTAGAGGTGCAGTGCAAGAAAGCCAACGGATAAAACTGGAGATGTGTTGCAGTCATTAATTTCAGACCCCCACCTCCCTTTTAATAGAGAAAACGGAACTGTTTTTAACGTGAGATTGCAATGACTCTTGCAAGGGATTTTAGGGTTATGGACAACTGGTGGGAGTTTTTATATCTTGAGGGGAAAAATTAACAATAGCCTAGTAGAATAACCAGAGGGACAATTTGTGGAGCTACCTCTGTTGATCTGGGTAAGGACAGATGTGGATTTATCTTGCTTGTAAGATAAATAGCACACATTCACCTGAAATATTTTTACGATAGATGGAAACATTTGCAACTGTCCACACAAGTTTGGACATATAATTGGGGAAACAAAATGCTAAAACATGCATTGGTGCAAGTCTTTAAAGCAGGCAATTGCAGTGAACCTGTGATGTGTAATAATTGCAGAAAATGTATTATTAGTGTAGCATGAACTTTTAAACAAAAGAATAAATTTCAAGATAAATTAAAATATCTTCACTATATCGATTCTAAGCATTTCTAGCTTCCTCTGTGTTGTTGCTTTTGTCCAGCAGGGGGTGGTAGAACGCCATTTTAAGCCCAGGAACGGTTGTTTCTGCTCTTCCAGTCTTTCCATCATTCTTCAGCAGGGCTGGATATTGGGCATGTGAAACCTTCCTTTCTCTGCCCTCCTCCTTCCCAAAGCTATAGTATTAGTGGCCGATGAGACACGATTGGATGCAGATTTCATGTTCAGAAATAAATGCGAATGCTGGATCTTGCTATGGTTTGTAAAGTGTCTTAGTAAGACGCTGCTCATTTTCCCATAATGGCATGGAGTATGTAATAGTACAGTCTTAGGGCAAATGCAGGTGTGTTCCTCTGGAGGTAGCATTAGACCATTTTGTTAATTCACACACTTTTATGGCGAAGAGGGGTATACACTTATTCCCCAGAGATATGCTGTTTTAATTTTTGTAAACATGCTAATTGTATTTAAGTGTTCCTTTGTAATATGGAAAGGTATTTCCCAATACTGAGAAGCAGTCCTTGAAAATTGCAGTTAAAATACAGCTGCAATTAAATAAGTGTAAGTGGTGAGGAGAAATAAGGACTTCCACTACAAGATGTGTCTGTCAAGGCAGTGGTACAGCTAATGCAGCAGAGAAGTCATTTTCTTGTGTGAAATGAAGTTTGTTTGTGTTTATTCTTTAAAGTTTCACCCCAAATACTAGGAGAGTCTTAACTGTGGTAGTTTTTAAATTATCATGTTACGATTTTTGTTAGTGTTTGCTTACAAATTTCTGCAGATTTTCAGTATTCTCCTTCCTACTCTTGTCTTTTTCCCATAAGCCATGTTTTTTGTTTTTTTTAAACAGTGTACATTTAAAGGCACCATAGTTTTTCAGGGATGCACCACATGCTTGTAAAATAAGCCAATTTAACACAGTTGGAGTCTGTGTTATAAGTAGGTTCCCATTCCAGAATATAACCCTATGTATGCTTTATACCTCATGGTATAAATTGGACTAGAAACTGATCAAATTTCCTCATAAGGTCAACATTGAACCTAACCACTGAATTTGATTTGGCTTGTGACCAGAATTGTGGAAATAATTGTTTGTGAACTGAGGCACCACTGTAATTATTAATGAGAAGGTTTGTAGCCATTTTTCTGTTATTGTAATCTATCTGTTCCTAAGGTTTTTTCTAGTACCTGTAATATTGAGCTTTCTGATTATTTCTGTGTTCATTATTCCATTTAATCTATCTCTATTTTCTGCCAATCACAATTATTAAATATAATACATGAGCAGAGCAGGTGTATTTTGATTTGAGAGATCATCACTTAGATCTGTTGCTATTGCCTTCTACTCATTTGCAAACTCATGTTTTCTCAGCTTTAATGCATGCCAGGTATGCTTGTCTCATTCTTGGAACTCTCAGATTTAAGCCTGGTTTGTACACAGCCTGTGACTTGTATATTTTTCTTGGCTTTCTTTGCCTGGATAATGTCTCTTAGTTTTCTTTGCCACTCAGCCTATCTCATCACTGAAGATATATTTCATTTCTAACAAATATTATATAAATTAATTTCTGCTTTATCTATTTATTGTTGAAGAGCCAGAGACAACAACAGTTGAATTCTGTTGTGAATTTCTGTATGGACACCATGAGTGCAAGGAAGCCTTTCCATCCCATTTTCCCATTAAATGCCATGCACATTAGTGTGTTTATCCATGGAATGTAGTGGATGCTTACCAAATATATATGGAGCCATTATTTAATGTTACCTAGCAAGAATAAGCCAAAGTGGCAGATAACTTTAAATACATTTATTCTTAAATTTGGATAATGATTCAGTTAGCAATATATTATGCATAGATCTGGGCATTTGTTTCAAATATTTTGTTTATATGTCACTACCAAGTATGTGGCAGACTTTCAATAAATACATAGTTGTCTATGATATAAAGTAGGAACAGTGATTATTTAATTTTAAGTGAATAGCATAGATGCCCTGCTTTATCCCAGTCTTATCTCCTCACAGAAAATTAATTAGCCTGAGAATAAAGCAAACAAGTCTTACTATAAGATTTGTGTTTTGACGCTATATCTAAGGCACAGGAAATGGTTATGGAGTTGGGGTTACAAAAGTCTTAACATATAAAAACATAGAATTAAGTGAGGAGGATAAATCATGTTGATAATAATACAATGAACTAGATTAGATAGTGTCCATAGTAAATGTCTGATATGCCAATAAAGCAACGATTTAAAGTCCTCAAAATCAAGATAATCCCATGTGGTTAATTAAAGCTTGATTATTCCCTCAATGTCTATTGGAATCCAGTTCTGAACTGCCTGTATACAAAGGAAAGACATGCAAGAGAAGAGTTACTTGTTTTATTTTGTCTTTTATACATACCCTTGGATTTTCTCTCTCTTAAATGAAATTTCCTTTAGGCTCAAATAGCCTCTTGTCTAGAAGCTGTGTTTTTTGCCCTCATAGTTATTTTGGTGTTCTCTAGATCTGACTTCAGTGATAAAAAGCATGTGAGTTAATTGGGCAAAATACATTTTCAAATGGTCCATAATATCTTTATTACCTGTTTGTCTGCTTACCATTTATTCACTGTTACTG
The DNA here is from genome assembly GCF_000276665.1 of Chinchilla lanigera. Classification (NCBI taxonomy): domain Eukaryota; kingdom Metazoa; phylum Chordata; class Mammalia; order Rodentia; family Chinchillidae; genus Chinchilla; species Chinchilla lanigera. The sequence continues at coordinate 157,475 of NW_004955518.1, read as the reverse complement.
TTATTATATATGTCACTTTTAACTTGAAATACACTATATAGTTAAAGATATTACTAGTGTTTCTGATATATCCATGTTCATGTTCCTTTTCCCATCAAATTTCATAATTTATAATCACTTTAATTGGTATTTGGATGAGTCATTTTATTTCCAAGCCCCCTCAAAAGCCTCATGCTAATGCATTCCACCTCCATAGGGATTGCAGGTGGCCTGCAATTTAAAAACAACACTCGACATAGGTGGTTTATGAGAACTTTCAGGACCATATCCAAAATTGATATGAAATGTTCAAGTTTAGTAGTTTCCTGTTCTGAAAGTAACATTTTGTAGTTCAAAATTCTAAGCTATTATCCAGTAATCCAAGTTGCTAATGTATTTTCCCTTTCAAGTCCTTGTTTCTTTTTTTTTTTTTTAATTTTAAAGAGTAAAAGAAGGATAACATAGTAATAGGGGGGCTTACCGAATTACAGACAAAGTGGTAGGAAATTATCAGTGGTTGTTGTTTTACATATTGCTATCTACAAGATCATTTCCTGTTTCATGTTTGATATGATGAAACATTTTATCGACGCTATTGTACTTCCCACACTGTATTAATAAAAAAGACTGCTTTAACCAAATACACCTTTCCTCTTGTGAGAAAAACCCAAGGATTCTTTTATTTAGTATTGTGGGAAAGCCACCATTTTTATTAGTGAGCTTTCTGTTCACGCATCCCGCTCAGCTGTCTCTCAGCCTCATACGTTTTATCTCATTGAAAGTCTCTGTACCTGAGGAGATGCACATGGATGTAGATGTGCAATGGCATGAGGTACGTTTTCACAAGTCTGAAATATCGTGTTGTTTATGACCAAAACGTATTCTACTCTCCAAGAAGAAATACATGCAAAGAGCTGAGGTGGAGTGATGAAGGAAAGTGAGTAGGGAAGTTCCCTGATTTGTTTCCGGGAAGAGGATGCATCAGCTCAGAGAGAGTGGGGAGCTGAGCTGTTGTGCCAGATGGTTGAGAAGTTTAGATAAAATCTGACATAGTTACCTGCAGAAAGGGGAGCAGGAGAGGCCAAAGCATAGGTGGTGTGATTACAGGTAGCTGTGGTTCCTCCTCAGTGAACAGTCTTGTGTGTGACTGGTGAAGTCATTGAATGGAAGAAGAAATCCCATCAGTCACTCTGCAGGGTGTTTTTATAGGAGTTGTTTCATTTTGTGTTTGAAGCACATATAGCTATATGCTATATACTCTGGGCTGTTACATTAAAGATGAAAGAACTGAATTTCACAACTGGTGTATAGCATCTAATAAGAAAGAAACTACAGTACACATTCCACTGACTAAATCATTATTCTTTGAGGTAGCAAGAGATTGTTGAACAGAGAAAGCAATCAAGGTGCAGCCTTAGTTTCAGACTCTCTCTAATCATTCCCACCTGGCATGATAAAGGTAAAGTTTTCAAGAATTGCACATATTTACAGTGAATAAAGTGATATTTTGATATATGTATATTTGGGAAAGTATTCATTAAGCAAATTAGCATTCTTATATTTACCTTTTTTGTGCTGAGAACATTTAAGGTATAATCTCTTAGCAGTTTTTGAGAATATACATAACTTTGGTCACCATGCTGTGCAATAGATTCCCAGAGTTTATTCTATCTGACTGAAGCTGTGTGCCCTCTAACACCTCGTTATTCCTACCCCACAGCTCCTGTTAAATACTATTCCATACATCCATGATTTTCATCCTTTTGGATTCCTCAAATAAGTGAGCTCATAAAGTGTTCTATTAGTGTATGTTACTAATATTACTTAGCCTAGTGTCCTCTTAAATTTATTTACACTGCTGAAAATGGCAGAATTTTCGTGTGTGTGTGTGTGTGTGTGTGTGTTTCTCACATTTTCTTTATCTGTTCATCCACAGATGAACATTAAACCTCCTCTATAGCTTGGCTGCTGTGGATAGTGTTACAATGAACATGGCAGTGTAAATACCTTTTTGACACATAGATTTCATTTTCCTTGGACATGTACAGCAAAGTGGATAAATGCTGGCTAATATGAACCCAGACATCACCAGCAACAAAAGAAAACAATCCCAAATAGAATTCCTTAAAAAAATCTTCTAGACAGCAAAGGAAACAGTGAACAAAATGAAAGACAATCCAAAAATGAGAGGAAATTTTATAAACCATACCTCTGGTTAAGAGGTTTATATGTAAAATACATAAAGAATTTATATAATTTAAAACAAAAGGAATAATTCAATTAAGATGTAGGAAAAGAGGCTGAATAAATATTTTCCAAAAGAGGAAAGGAAAATTTCCCAAAGTACATGAAACAGTGATTAATAGCATTAATCATCAGCGAAATATAAATTGAAAATAATTTGCAGGTTCACCTCACAGCAGTCAGACTGGTTGTTACCAAGAAGAAAAGATCAGAGCTGGTGATGCAGTGGGAACAACTGGACACTCTTGAGGGGATGTGGAACAGTACAACCATTAAGGGAAATGATACAGAGGTTTTTTTAAAAAAATTAAAAAGTGAATCTATATCATCTACTTATTTCTCTTGAATGGGCATTTCTAAATTAGTGACTGCTAATTAGTAAATGAGTAAAGGTTTTAGTGATATACAATATTAACGAGTGTGGAGAACCAGCACATTTAGAGATATTACAGCAGTTGTTCAGGGTGGCTTCTTGATTGTTCAGTATAATTCATTACAGACTATATAACATTAATATTTAAATATAAGCTATATCTTTAAGTGGCTTCCCTTACTATGACACTATAATTAATAATTTAGTAAGTCATCAGTTTGTGTTTGACATACAGAATCCTTTCATTATGAAATTACATCAGTTTAGGGTGCTTTTAGAGGCAAGGAAGAGAACAATTCAAAAAGGCTTAAAAATAAAAAATCTATTATAGTATATATAGGCCATCTGGAGGCAGGTTTGGGTTTTATGTTTCTGCTCATGATTTTGGCTGTTCTCCTTTACTTCATGGAAGAAGCTTGGCTTTTAAAATCTCCATGTATCACACTCCTGTGCAATAATATCTGAAATTGGGAAAGAAACATTTCACTGGCTTCCTTTGAAGGAAAAATTGCCATATGTTGTTCCTCAAATTTTATTGGCTGGAATTGCTTCAGAAGAGCACTCCTAAACCAAACATGGTTGAAGAGACTGGTGTTATATAGTTCCCCTTGAATAATCAATGTCCTGTAGCTGATAGGGAGCTCTCCCTCCACTTTAAGCTGAGAACTGACCAATCAAATTTAGTGTCCCTTTAGTAAAGAAAAAGAAAAAGAATGGGAGATAGTCAGATATGTCTACCCTGGGCCTGGGAATAATGGCAAGGTCTTTCTGGTAAAAATATGTGAACAGTGTCAAAAGCCAACATTTATAAAGTATACTAATTTTATATACTTTACATCTGTGATCTCATATAGACTTCACTTGCATCAATTAATAACGCACTTATGCATTTTATTTTATTTAAGTTTATTGATATATATTGGGTATTTAATGATCACATTCATTATATGGAACTTGTATTTACACATGATATGTCTTGATTCCTATTTTTTTCCCATTCCTGTCTCCTCCTTTCAAACTCCCTTCCCCTCCCTGTTCACAAAGCTCTGTTTTCATTTTATTCTTCTTTTCTGAGGGAAAGGAAGGAAGGGCAAGAAAAAAATCATGTAAACTTCTGAACTTCATTTGGAAGTTGATTTTTTTTTCACTGATGGTCAAATGAGATTTTCAAGAGATTAAATGAATTGCCAAAGGGGCTTAGTGGCAAGGTTGGTTTTTAATACCTGGTTGGTTGGAAAAAGAGTTGCCTTCTTTGTGCCAGGTCTCTGCATGAGGGAGGACGCCATCAACATAGTCCATCATTTTAGCTTCCTAAGTCTGCCATTTCAGCCCGACACACTGGCAGGCTGGAAGCAACAAAGGGCAACAGAGATCTGCTGCCAGGGAGGGCCCTCCCCACCCCCTCCGCGCCTGGAGTCTTCCCTGGGGCTGCGGGCAGGTGCTCAGGCCCAGTGGGAATGGGACCCAGGGCCACTGCCAAGCGCAGCTGTCTCAGCGCTGGTCATTCCTCCCTGGGTTTCTGGAGCTAGGCGGCCCAGGGTCCCCGGCTGGGTCCCCGGCTGGCTGGGCTGGCAGACAGAGTAAGGGAGCAGGCAGCGCGCCCCGCGCTGGAGCTCTTGGGGCTCCTGGCTGCAGCTGCGAGCGTCTGCGGCCAGACCACCCTGAACGCGCCAGATCTTTTCTGGTCTCGGAAGCTGAGCAGGGTTGGGCCTGGTCGCACTTGCATGGGAGACCGTCTGGGGACACCAGGTCCCTCTTTCTTTTTTTTTTTTTTTTGGTTTTTCTCCGATACCAGGAACCGAACTCACGACCTTGCGCTTGCCAGGCAGGCGCTTTGCCGCTGAGCTAAATCCCCAGCCCCCACCAGGTCCCTCTTTCTTGCCTTTTGCCCGCACAGAAGCTCGCCCACTCGCTCTCACCTGGCACCCCTCGCCCTGCTACGGGCCCGGCCGCAGGGCGGCGGGGACACTGGCACCCGCACTCCCTGCCGCTCCTTTCCGGCTTGTCCACCCACGGTGCCCCGGCCTCTCAAGCCCACCCCGACTGGCCCCGGGCCACAGTGCCTACAACAGCTTGGGATCACGACTGCACCGCGCCGGAGCCCTACAGCCACCGCCGCTTTCCGCTCCAGGCCCGCCCCGTCTCTCAGAAGCCCGGTCACTTCCTGCCACACACTCTCACCACAGCCGGGGCTTCCTCCAATCCAACAGGAAGATCCCAACCAAAAAGCCCAGCATCCACCGCCCAAACACTCCCCTGAAACAGTGGCCGGCCGGCTCAGGATCGATCTGCACACGCGCTCCCACCTGGGACCTGTGTGCCATGCACACCTGGGGGCCATACCTCGAAATACGGGCAGGGAGGGGCAGGGAAGAAGAGACAGACAGAGGAAGGGCCTGAGGCCCACTTCCGACCCTCCATGCCCACCTGGCCCTGGACCCTCCATGCCCACCTGGCCCCAGGGCCACTCCCGCAGGACCCCCACTGGACCCCCGCCCGCCATACCTTCCCTTTCCCCTGTCAGCCGGCACCTAGCACTTTGGAGCTCACCTGGCGATACCATGTGATGCCACCCTCCTTCCACACGTCCCCTCAGGGACACCCTCTGCTCCCAGTGTGACCCCGTAGAAAGTCTGACACCGCTCCCTGGCTCCCCACACCCTCTCAACTCCATCTCTGCACTCCTCTCTCCTTTGCTGTCCTCCCCTCTCCCCTCTGAGGTGAGTGAGGGGAGCTGGTTACCCTAGCCTTTCATATTGCTGGCTATCTCCCCGTGTTGCCTCCCTGTGTGGACTTTTCCTGCTAAATTCTTAAATTAATTGTTACAGGACCTGGGGCATCCCCAAGTCTAGCTTCTGTCTCTCTCTTTCCCTTTCTCTTTCTAATTGTTGGAGTCTAACTAGAGAGGTAAAAGCTGCCTTTAGTAAGGTTTCACATTAATTTCTTCCATAAAGTTTAATGAGACCCTATTTTATCCTTTCCCCTGCCTGTTACCCCTGTCTCTACTTTTGCAGCTCCTTGGCTTTCAATTCAAGGGTCCACATGACATACAGGCCTCACATGTAAATTCTGTGGCCAACTGCAAAGCCTGTGTACCTCTGACCTGGACATTCCACATGAAGGGATCCACTGGAGACACTAATATCACAGACTCACAGGTTCCCTTCGCATTGTGATGGTGGGGACAAGTTGGAAACCATTTCATGGTCAGCAGCAGAGGCTGCTGAGTCCAGTGTAAAGTGGCAGCCGCTGGAAATGCTTGAGCAGGGGTGGCTGACTCAGCCACGACCCCACTGACAGAAGAAGGATATGGCTGACACCCCAGCAGCACAGAGACACACCTATTCCCAAAGGGGAGGACAGGAAGCAGGAGCACCTTACACAGAGGCCACCTGGTCCTGGGTAGAAGACTGTGATTTCTTTCATTCTGCATTCACAGTCCATTAGGTTATTGTGATTTCTTGTCTTACAATTTATTTCCTTAGGAATAAAACTTGGGCCAGGGCCATAGCTAAGCAGTACAGTGCCTGCCTGGAAAGTGCAAGATGCTGAGTTCAATTCCTAGTACCAAATTAATAATAATAATAATAATAATAATAATAATAATAATAGTAATAATTGACTGCTGAGAACACTGACACAGGAGGATCACTGCAAGTTTGAAGCCAACCTGGGCTACAAAGTGAGTTCAAGGTCAGCCTGAACCACATAGTGAAAGCTTGTCTCAAAAAGACAATAAATAAATGAATAACTAAATAAACTGAATAAATACATGATTGAAAAAAGATAGATTATACTACTGATCAAACTATGATTGAAAGTATTCATTTTATAAAACCCCAAATTTCACTAAATGCACTTATAAACATTCCTGCACTTCAGCCAGCAGAGCTGGTGATCATTAATGGTGAAGGCCTCTCTCAGCCTTTCTCTCCACCTCCTTCAGTCAATCTGTCTGTCTCCCTCCCATATGTAGGCTTGTTAGCAAGTATATGTGTGCATAGATTCATTCATAGATGTGTCATTAAAAGATGAGCTGCTCCATACAGACAGTCTGCACACGTCCAGGTAACGTTTTCACGTTGACGTTTTCCTGCGCGTCTTCTCCTGCAGTCCGGAAGGGCCGCCTTCATGGGTGCGCACCATTCCCTCCTATACAAGGCCCATAGAGGGATCCTATGGAAGGTTCCAGTTGCTTCCTACTTCAACCACTGATATGGACAGTAGTCTTGAAAAAGAAGTCTTGGAAAGTGGTGTTGCTGTGCATGTGAGAAGAATCCCTAACATTAGCTCTGCAACACAAAGGGACACGTTCCAAATTCTGATGAGCTGGGTGAGGTGGCACATGCCTGTAATTCCAACACTCAGGAGGCTGAGGCAAGAGGAAGCCTGTGAATGTGAGGCCAGCCTGGACTACATAGTGAGTTCAAGGTCAGCCTGGACTACACAGCAAGAAAAGCCAAAAAACCCAAAATCAAAGCCAAAACAGAACAAAAAGTCTGATGAGCTGCCACACAGCTCTGAGACAAGAGCCTCTAGGACCATGTCCTCCAGGGCACCTTCCACCTGCTGCCTTCCATATTCTTACCAGGTCTGGGTGACCTCAGCCTTAGGACACACTGATCTGAAAAAGACAGATAACCTTTCAGGAATATGTGCCTTTGTGTCACTGCAGGTTGATCATCTTGGCCCTGGGAGTGGAGATTATCTCCACAGAAAGGAGTCTTTTATTCCATTAAACAATGGATTCCTGAGTGTTCCCTGTACCCTGGGATATGCATCTTTCAAGATGATGTGGTGCTGAGTAAAACATTTCACCTTGAGATCTGTCCTTGTAACTCTTAAAAGTTATTCTTGTTTTTTCTTCCCTTGAAAAATGGGTCAGCCATTTCCTTGTAGTTTCTGTCCCTCAAGTCGTGGGCTTGCAATTCCGATCCCCACAGGGTGGAGACATCCACTACAGGCTTTCCTTTTTACCTGCCTGCTGTGGACTATTGCCCCTTTTAAACAAAATTAGGATGAATCACTCCCTTCCAATACTGTGTGGCCAAGGAGATATTGGATTGCAGCGATGTAAAAAAAGTCCTCAATAGGGAAATCACAGGGAAAGGAAGAAGACTGGTAGCCAAGGACTGCACAGGGAGAGGAGAGGGACTTCATGTCAGTGTGGAACTGAGGACATTGTGGCACTGGACAGTAATGAAGCTGCCAGCTTGATGGCACTGACCGGACCATCACAAAAAATAATTCTGAAATTACACTAAAAAGCAATGTATTTACATATGTGTAGAACACTGGGAAGTAAGGGTATGAGTAAACACAGCAGTAAGTGGCACAGGTGGGGGGAAGAAGGGTGGGTGTTGGGCAGGAGTGGGCCACAGATGGATGGAGGTCAGGAGGTGACACCTGCTGCACAAGCACAAGGGCCTCAGGTCTGGAGCTGGTGGAGAAGCAGTTCCTGCAGCTGGCGAGATCACTTCAGTGCTAGAGCTGGTGAGGAAGCTGCAGGTAGAGCTGGCGCAGGCTCTGCATGTGGGACTTGAGCCTTGCAGCCAGAAGAGGAGAAAAGATCAGTGACTGTCCATATTCCTGCCTTGAGACAACTCTGTCCACCAGCCCATCCCAGGAAGGTACCCCTGACCACAACCACCTCTTGACTGCTGGGTCTCTTGAGGCTCCTGGGCGTACACCACACCTGGGAGTTCTTTCTACCTGTTCAGCCCCGTCCTCCTCCTGCAGGCCCACAGCACCTACCCCAGGCTTCTCAGCCCTGCTCTTGCTCAGCAGGCTTGGGGTCTATAGCGGGTTGAGAGGACAGGGGGCTGGGAGGTCCTCCTGGGTGTGCATCTCCAGCCAGGAGCCGAGGAGGGAGGAGACAAACCTGAGGGGCGACACGGAGACGACCTCAGGGAGCGGTGCGATCACCGTCCCTTCAGAGGCGCCTGGCGCCCATCACTCTGCCCGTGCCCACTGCAGGTGCCCTCTGTGGAAAGGGAGGGGCATCTGCAGCGGCCCTGGCTCTGTGGGCACGGGGTGTGCTCTGTGAATGTCTCAGAAGTGAGAGGAGAGGGAGTGTGTCCTGCCCCGCCTTCCCTCACTGTTTGGCTCATTTCTCTGCCCAATTGTATGTCTGTCCTCTGAGCTCTGCTTCTCTGTGCATGCATTCGATCCAGGGAGGTCCAGAGACTGTGGCATCTGCCATCCCAGGTACACTATCTGCTCCTCTCCCTTTAGCGGCTGTTTAGCCCCAGACTCGCACAGAAGCCCAGGAGGGCATCGGTTGCCTCCTCCTGGCCACGGGAGCACGCTCAGCGCCTAGATCAGTGTCTGCACACAGTGCGGCTTCATGCATACTCTTGGAGATGGGCACACATCAACCTCTTCCATGAGGTCGGAGTGGGCCTGAGCCTTCTGACAGCCCCCAGGGATTCCTGCTCCATATACACCTTGTAAAGGGACTCTCCCTTCTCTTATACAGGGAACAGAATAGTTTCACCCAAGTGCAGGGTTCAGTAGGGGGTGGGGGATCACGAATGAAAAGAAGTAGAGGCATTGCAGCAGGTCTTGCGCAGGACCAAGGCAAGGGCCAGCACCTACCAGCAGCTGGAGACGCCATTTTCTCTACAGTGATCCCATGGGCCTGACCTAGGAGCACTGCTCTGCTCTGAGATGCAAGGTATGGGGACATTTCCAGGACTCACAGATGTATATACTCAGTCACAGTGTGTTGCACAGGGCAACACTCACCTTCCCATCACCCATTCCACCTGTTGGGCAAAGGTGGAGGCCCTGGTGGCACTTGAGAAGGAGCGAGCACAGAAGGGTTGTTTGCTCTGGAATGCTGGCCCCAGCATCTGTGTGAGGGAGTGCGACATGACTGCCTTCACTGGCCACCCTGGCCAGACTTCTGTGATGCTCCCACCTGAGTGATTTCCAATCTGTGGTGTGACAGAGAGGACACATGGAATCAGTAGCCAAATTGGGAGACAGCAGGATGGTTGCAGGGTGAAGCTCAGACCAAACTCCACATTACTCTTTGACGTTTGCCTTGAGAGAGGCAGGAAAGCCCAGCACAGAATGGTTTTTAGAGGGAAAGTTAGATTTCAGAAGAGAACCGTGAGAAACAGTATGATTCCAAGCCAGTGTGTTAGTGAAGCGCAGGTGGCAACTACCTGCATACAGTGCATTCACCCATGTGAGCTGAGACACCAGCCCTTGGCAGAGATGAGAAAAGAGGTGTGAGTCCTCTGGGGGTGTGTCCATTCCATGTGTTGGGTCCGCACATGAGGACATCCATAGACACCGTTGAAATGGCTCCAGGAAGGAATGTGGTGCAGATTCCTGAGCATGAAAAGCTGGGTGGTCAGGGTCGCCACCTCTCTCCTGCAATGTGGCTCCGGTCAGAGACCCAGCTCCTGAACTGTAGAACTCAGGGTATTGGCCTGAGACAGCAAATGGCAGAGTAGGAGGAAGTCCTGATGTCTTTGGTGAATACTGCTCTAGAAATTTCATGATGTGTCAGAGTTGGAGAAGGGGTGGAGGGACAGTCAAGCCAGTGTCACATGGACACCTAGGTGCAGGAGTGAAAGTAATGGGAAGTGGCAGAACACACATCATGTGCAGAAGTGAAGTTGTGCAGTATCACTGTCCCTTCCCCTATGTTCCCGACAATGTGTGGAAAGAGCCCTTGCACCTAGGCAAGTAGGGAGATGAGCAGAGAAGAACTTGGTGAGGGAAGACATGAAGCCCAGATTCCTTTGGGAACAAGACACTGGGTTTGCTGTCGACACAGTCCTGCAGGGAGGGGTGAAGGCTGGTGTGTGGTCGCCAGGGCACTTGTGTTTCTTCTTTAACACACTGACAGGAGTCTCTTCTATTCCCACCATTACCCAATGGCTGACCTGGCCCTTGCTGGTGTCTTACAGCCCTAATATCTTGTGCAAGAAAATGTCCTAAAACTCCAGTGACCTGCTCTACTGCAATGTCCTGTGCAGCTATGTTCAGAGAGTGTCCGTCCACCAGCAGGAAGCATCAGGCCCTGCCAGCCCATCCTTTGGGATGTTTATGACCCTGGTGACCTTCTGTATTCCACATCACACAAATAATTGTGTTACAGGGTTCTACTCTGAAGAGGAAATGACTTCAGGGTCTGTGGGTTGACACTGTACCCTGGACCTCTCCACTGACCAGCCCTCTCCTGGATGTCAATGCACTAGGACACAATGCACACAACATTCCAGCATCTACTCCTGCACAGGACTTGTATCCCTCATAGCTGCAATTCCCTTACACCCACAAAGACATACTGGAGTTGTGCAGGGAACTCACAGTGGGGCCTAGGTCGCGGTAGACATCTGCTGGACTCCTGGTGTCTCTCAGTAGCTGGTGGACAGGCCTTGGAAGACATCGCCTGGATCCATTTCTGTCTCTGGGCACCATTTTGTCAGCCCAGAGAAGCTCTCCTCTGGTCTTCTGTCTGACTTCCATTGCCTAGTGGCAAGCTCTGGCAAGAACTCCTCAGGAATGACATTCTCTGAGCCCCTAGGTGTTTGTTGAGGCCTCATGGCCAGGCCAGGGTAGACTTTGCCTGGAATGACATCTCCTGGGCTCCTAGGTCTTTGTGGATTTCCCACACTCAAGTCTGGGAGGATTTCCCCTGGGAAGATGTCCCCTGTGCTTCTATGTCTTTGTGGATTTCCCACACCTTGGCCTGGGAGGATCTCCTGTGGAAAGATGCTCCCTGGGCTCCTAGGTCTTTGTAGGTGGCCCATGGCCTGGCCTGGGAAGATGTCCTCTGGGAAGATCTCGCATGGGCTACCAGGTATTTGTGGATCATGCATGAGCAGGCCAGGGAAGACCTCCTTTGTGAAGACCTCCCTTGCACTCCTCAGTGACTCTGGGCTGCTGTGGCCTGGGCTGTCAGTGTTATAGTCCAGGCTACTAATAGTCTCTGGACTGCTGGTTGCCAGGTCTGGGGAGACCAGTTGAGAGCCAAGTGGTATCTCTGAGCATGGGGTGCCTGGGCCTGGGGAGACCTGCCTTGGTCTCCATGATGTCTCTGTGTCCTGAAAATTTGGGCCTATGGAGGCTTCCCCTGGGTCTCTCGATTTTTCTGTGTGCCTGGTGGTGAGGCCTAAGGACACTCGCCTCAGGGTCCCGGGCTCCTTGTTTGCTTTGGGCTCCTGGGATCGGGACCTTTGCATATCTTCCCTAGGTCCTTGGGGGCCTTTTGCTGCTTGGTAGCTGAGCCTAGGGAGACCTCTTCACTCTTTAGTGTCTCAGGATACCTGGTGTCGTGGCCTGGGGCACCCTTCCCTGGTCGCTCTGGCATCTTTCTGATTTTGGAAGCTGAGCCAGGGGAGATCTGCTCCGGGCTCCTTAGTGGCTCTTGGCTTGTGGTGGTCATGCCTGTGGAGCCCCGCTCTGGATTTCCTGTGATGGTTGTGTTGCTCCTGCAGTGTGGCCTGAGTTGCCTGAATGAGGCAAACTGTCTTCTGAGTCTTTTAAAGATGCTTTCTCTGCCTGAGGTCCTGAGGCTGTTGCCTCGAGAGTTGGGAAACAGCACAGCATGTCTGTTGTTCACAGTCCCTTGCTGAGTGAGCCCAGGAGGTAACTGTCACCCTACTGTGATGTGTGTTCTCAACGGTTTCAAGTTCCACATTGACATGTTGCCAAGGAAGTGAGGTCATGTCTTGGGTCCACAACCTGAGTGCCTCCTTCCATAAGCAGACCCTATGGCCAGTCTTCATACTCATAGTGAAATAAATCCGTGGCCATTCCCTTATCATTATTTTTTTTATCTATGTATCTATTTATCTTTCTGTCATCTGTTTACCGTTTACATTTGTAGTACTGAGCATTAAACCCACGGTCTTCATACTGAGCTACATCCTCAGACTGTTTTTTTCAAACACTCTCTAAGGTCTTACTAAATCACTTAATTGAGCCTGTTGGGCTGCACCCATGATCTTCCTGCCTCAGCCACCCAGAAGGCTGGGATTACTGTCATGCACCACCATTCCTGATTCCATGTGCTATTTAGAGACAGCAGAAGAGAATCTAAGAAAGTTGCTCTGATTTTAGGCTTTGGTGAGATTTTAACTTTTTTCTTTTACTTTTCTTTTCTTTTCTTTTTCTTTCTTTTTTTTTTTTTTTTTTTTTTTTTTTTTTGTCTTTTTGAGACAGTGTCTCACTAGACAGTTCAGGTTGTCCTTGAACTCACTTTGTATCCTAGGCTGGTCTTGAACTTGCAACCATTCTCCAGCATTAGCCTCCTTAGTACTGGAATTACAGGCAGGTACCACCATGCCCAGCTGACATTTTAACTTGTAAGGCAACGTGTATGCACTGAAACTTTGTATGAGGCAGGTACAATGTTAAGGGGTCTTTTCCATGCCAAGGAGACATTTTCTCTGAACATGCAGTGTTTATTTACACTGGGAGAGCTCTGTAATTTTAGGATGCTTTTGTTATCTGCCTCAATTGTACCCTCATTTTCATTTAAATAGGGAGTATTGAAACATTCCAGAAATTTCTGCAATGACTTTACTTAAGGGATGAAAATGGGAGTTTCACATTGCAACCTCTGGGGTGGTGGTGTATAGGTCGTAGGTTGTTGGAGCACAGGAATAATTAAGTGCACATAGAAGGAAAGCATAGTATCCAGTGCTGTGACAGCAAGTGAGGTAGGACAGCACATGCGGAGTTCAGGGCAGTGTAGTGTGTAGGTCCTGAAACCATCACCCCGGTCATGATGATGCACCCACAAGTATTCATCACTTTGAAACTTTCCTTCTGGCACTTTAATCATTTCCTGTCCTCCCATGAGTTTGCAGTGTCTAGATGTACACAGCTATAATCATTCAGCATGTCGTGTTTTGTTTGCTCTGTTTGGGTTGGTTTTGTTGTGTTTTTGTGTTTGGTAGAGTTTTTTCCATCAGTGTAACCACGTTGGTTTTCATGTGGGCACTTGGTTGTCAGTGTTTGAGCCATCACATGCTATTTTGTGGTTGAACCACAAATTGTTCATGTGTCCATTTGCTGATGGCTATTTGTGTTGTTTCCAGTTTTGACTATGAAAAGCAAAGCTTCTATGATCATTCCTGTACAAATGTTTGTATGGATACAGGTTTTCCTTTCTGTAGAGAAAAATACCTCAGTGTTGAATTGCTGGATCACATGGTTGGTATATGTTAAACTTAGAATTTGTGAAGCTGTCTTTTGAAGTGGTTATTTAAAGCAGAGTTTGAGATTTCTCATTTTTCCATTGAAGGCTGTTAAACTTTATAGGTGACATCCACTGACCTATTGCTTATGGCCCAGCCCCACCTTCCATAAGCCCCTCCTGTGAGTATATGAGGCTTTTGGGGGACATCCCAGCTCTGAACCCATTCGGCCCCAAATCCCTAAGACTTATGTGCATGTCCTTACACAAAATGCATTTACTGTGCATATTTTATAACAAATCTTAGATTTCCAAATAATGCAGTGAGTCTAGTATTCAAGGAAACATTGGAAAGTGGTGCTTCATTTTCAAAATCTTTATGGCTTTTCCAAGTTTAATTGTCATGAGAGGAAAATCACCTGAATTACTTGTCAAAGACTAAGTTTGAATTCTACTTCTTCTAAGCTAAGTGGGGAAGGTAGGTTGAAGTGAAAAGTATGTGGAATTAGTGGTTGGTGTAGTGAGCAAAGGCACAGATACTGCAGTGTTAGGAAGGAGTGAAAGATGGCCACTGGTCATTGTTCTTTATGGATATCTGCAAAGCCCAAAGTTAAAGCTAGTAAGACAGGGAGAGAAGTGTGCAGCCCTGCTTGTATCAGAGTTTATTTAAATAAATTTCCATTGGAAAGAGGGAGATTCTCCCATCCTAGATGGAACATTCTATACAACACATAGAAGTTATGCAAATTTCAACTCACCTGACCATAGTTTTTCCACTAATCAACTTGGATCAATTAATCACATCTTTAGTTAACTACTCTGAACCTAATAATGCATCAAATTCTATGACTTCAGATTCTGAACCTGTTTTGAATTTAAAGTCAAATAAAACTTTTCTTAAAAGCTGTTGGTGTTTTGCCTAAGGTTCTGCTGCTTATCAGAAAGGCTAAATTATGAAATCATAAACACAATTTTAAGATATGTGCCCTTGTCAGGAAAAAAGATTAAATGTGTAGTTCAATTCAAAGATTTAGCCAATGGAAGAGTTCCAGAAAACAAAAGGAAATAAATACTGTTGACGTTAAACTTTGGCACAGTTTTTGAAACACAAGCCCAATTATTATTTTTTTTATTTTAAAAAATAACAGCAGAAGCACATATTAACAGACAGACATCCATTTACAAAATGGCATAAGAACAATACAAACAAAACAGAGTTACAGACAGAGTTGTAGGAAATTAACCATGGTTGTTGTATTACTAATTAACTTCAAAGTAGTTTCTCAAGAAAACAAATAGAGACATACAAGATTTTTTTTTTTTTTTTTTTTTTTGGTTTTGGTTTTTCTCTGGTACCGGGAACCGAACTCACGACCTTGCACTTGCCAGGCAGGCGCTTTGCTGCTGAGCTAAATCCCCAGCCTCTGACATACAAGATTGATCAAGCAAGTAATCACTAACTGTTCCTTTCTGTAGAGCAATAGAAGACAGTAGCACAACTATGTTGGCTATCTATATATAATTACACAATTTCCTGTCTACATAATTACATAATTTCCCTTCTTTCCCTTTTCTTTTCCCAATACCCAGTTGCCCTATACTTTTGAGCATTTTCCTTTTCTTTCACAATGTTTATCATATCTCCTAGTTTTTAGTCACTCTTTCAGGTCTTACACTAGTGAGACATTATGATTCATGCATATGAAGATCTGATTTATTTCACTTATGAGTATGGTCTCTAGTTGTGACCATTTACCTGTAAAAGCCTCGGCTTTATCTTTCTTTATAGCTGAAGATTATTCCATCATATAAAAGCACCACAATTTTTTTCCAGTTCCCAGTAGATGAACATTTGGGTTGCCTCCACAATTTAGCAATTATAAATTGTACTGCGATGACCATGAGTGCATATATATCACTGTGATATGACGTTTTCAAATCTTCTGGGAAAATACCCCGGAGGGGAATAGCTGGGTGGAATGGGACCTCTGGTCCTAGTTTTATGAGGCGTATCCAAACTGATTTCCACAGTGGTTTCACCAGTCTGCATTCCCAGCAACAGTGGAGAAGAGTTCCTATTTCTCCACAGCCTCGCCAGCATTTGTTATTGGTTGATTTCTTAATGCTAGTCATTCTTACTGGGGTGAGATGAAATCTCAATGTTGTTTGCATTTGCATTGCTCGAATGACTAATGATGTCGAACACTTTCCCAGATATATTTCTGCCATTTGTATTTCTTTATCAGAGAAGTGTGTATTCATCTCAGCTGCCCATTTTTGGATTGGGTCTTTGAATTTGGGGGGGCTGATATTTTTTAATTCTTTATATGTTCCAGATGGAAAACCTTTGTCCAAGGGACAGTCAGCTAAATTTTTTTCCCAATTTGTGGGTTTTCTTTTTACTCTGCTATTGATTTCTTTAGATGTGCAAAAACTTTTCAGTAGAATAAGATCCCAGGTGTTGATTCTTTGAAGAGCTTCACGTGCAGTTTGGTTTTTCTTCATGAACTCTCTGCCTGCCCCTACGTCTTCAAGGATTTTACCTACTTTCTCTTCCAATTTATTTAGTGTTTCTTGTTTACTATTTAGATCTGTGATCCATTTTGACTTGAGTTTGGTGCATGTTGCTAGACTTGGGTCTATTTTCAGTCTTTGGCAGGTGGCAAGCCAATTTTTCCAGCACTATTAATTAAAGAGGCAAAATATCCATTCTTTTTTTGTATTTTTTAAATTTAAAAGTAAAAGGAGGAAAACATTAACAGATAGACAACTATTTAAAAATAGCAAAAGAACAACAGAAACAATACAGAGTTACACACAAAGTGGTAGGAAATTAACAATGCTTGTTATATTACACATTGATATCTTCAAAGTGATTTGTCATGAAAACAAATAATGACATGCAGTACAGATCACTCAAGGACTCATTAACTGTTTCTTTCAGCAAAGAAGTAGAAGACAGTAGCTCAACTATGTTAACGATCCTGTATGTACATACATACAAAATTTCTCCTCTTTCTCCTTCTTTTTTCCCACATCCCACTTGTCCTTTACCCTTGAGTGTTTTCCTTTCATTCCACAATGTCTATCATATTTCCAAGTTTTTATTAACTCAGGTTTTACACTAGTCAGACAATGCAGTGCTTGCACGTGCAGGTCTGATTTATTTCACTTATGAATATAGTCTCTAGTTGTGACTATATAACTGTACAAGCCTTGAGTTTATTTTTCTTTATAGCTGAGTAATATAACATTATATAAAAGTACCACAATTTTCTTATCCAATCCTCGGTGGATGGTCATTTGTGTTGCTTCCACAATTTAGCAATTAGAAATGGTGCTGCTATGAACATAGGTGCATGTATATCACTGTTGTTCTTAAAATGCAGTCTAATTTTTCTCTGTATGGAATATCTTTTAGTACTCTTTGTAATGCTGGTTCAGCACTCATGAAGTTCTTCAATTGTTCTTTGTTGTGGAAATATTTTATTTCTCTGTTGAATTTGAGGGATAGTTTGGCAGGGGACATCAGTCTTGGTTAGAAGCTGTTTTGTCTCAGGACCTGTAATAGTTCACTCCAAACTCTTCTCAGTTGTATGGTTTGTGCTGAGAAGTCTGCCGTTATTCTGATGGGCTTTCCTGTATAGGTAATGTTTCTTTTCTCCAGCAGCTTTTAATATTCTGTTCTTTTGCTGAAGATCTGGAAACTTGACTATTATATGTCTGGGTGTAGTTTTAGTTTGGTTGTGTTTGGCTGGATTTCTATATGCCTCATTTACTGTATATCAGATTGTGTTTCCAAACTTGGGAAATTTTCTGCCATTATTTCGGCAAATATTCTTTTTATGTCAGTTGTGTTGCCTCCTGCTGTTTCACTGACTCCTATTACTGGTACATTATTTCTCTTTGCCTTGTCTTGCAGCTGTTGAATTGATTTTTTCTGGATACTTGTTGATTTCATGAGATCCTTTCTTTCATGGTCACTAGCTGCCATGCTGTCATTCAAGTGGTTTGGCAGCTTTCAATGGAAGCTTTGTTTTCCTGGAAATCTCTTTTAATCTGATTGATGCATTCTAAGTTTTTTCTGTATTTTACATTTAATGCTTCTATCCGTTGCCTTTGTTCTTCTATTTTCTTACATGTTTCTTCTTCAGACGTTTTGAGCAATTCTTTCATTATTATTGTCATTTCATTTTTTGCCTGAGAGATTATTTCTGATCTCATCTCCTCTATGGCCTTGTGGAGTTGTTTCTTTACATCCACTGCAATCATTTTATCTATTTCAGGCATGATGTCCAGATATCCTATGATGATGTCCACTGGACTTGTTCTGAGTGGGGTGGAGTTCTGGGATTGTGTTTTAGTGTTTCGTTTTGTCATGTTTCCTAACAGATGCAAAGAGCTCATTTTCCCCTTCAGTAGCTGCACAGCAAGGCTGCTAGTTTCATGTTGGTCTGGTTTTCCCCTCAGTGTCTCCTGAGAAGCACTACTTAGTCTGGGGTTTTCCAGCAGTTGTTGATTTTATCTAGTTATCCCAGGTCTCAGATGTAGGCATTGGTGTCAGCTGATGGAGCAGTGTTTAATCCAGCATCCCCTTGCAGTTCAGAGCACATTCACGGCCCAGACTCTGGTTGCACTGGTGTGACGATCCCAGTCCAGTGGACCTATGTCTCCAAGCAGTTCAGGGTACAGGCCAATCCCAGACACGAACTACAGTGTTGATAGTTTGTGAAGCACCTGATTCTGTGTCTCCAGTCAGTTCAGGACACATACAAGTGTCAGATGTTTGCTGGACCAACAGCAGTCACAGACTGCCCGTGCCTGGGACTCCCTCAGGGGGTCCGGGCACAAGTAAAGCACGGACTTGAACTGGGGGACCAGCAGCTTTTGGAGCCCTTGCTCGCTCAGTGCAGGCCCTGTGCAGGGAGGGCCCACACATTAACCCCCATGAGAGCAGTCCCTGGGACTTCTGAGTGAGGAATTCCTGTCTGCCATGGGCGCAGGGAGAGCAGAGACTCAGACTGTAGTGGCAGCGGGGTCTTGGGTCATCGACTCTGCCCCCAGGCATTAGATGGGAAATATCTGGCTCTCTCTGCAAGTTTCAGCTGGGAGCCATGGTGGTGGAAGCAGCTTGCAGCCTGCCTGGTTCTGCTTTTTAGTCAGTTCAGGATGTGCGCAGGAGCCAGACCTGGGCCAGTCAAAGAGCAATTGCAGACTGCCCGTGCCTGTGACTCCTCCAGGGGTTCTGGGCACAAGTAAAGCACAGTCAAACCACAGGACCAGCAACTCTTGGTGCACTCACTCACTTGGTGCAGGGCCCACCCAAGGAGGGCCCACATGCGAACCCCAGTGAGAGCAGTCACTGGGGTTTCTGAGTGAGGAATTCCTGTCTTCCGTAGGTGCACAGAGAGCAGAGCCTCAGACTGTAATGGTGGCAGGGTCTTGCGTTGCCCACTCTGCCAAAAATAGCCTTTTTAATAAATGATGCTTGAAAAACTGGCTTTCCACATGCAGAAGACTAAAAGTAGACCCAAGCCTATGATTATTCACTAAAAGAAAGTCAAAAAGCCTTAAAGATCTAAATATTAAAACAGAAACACTAGATCTATTGGAAGGAAAGTAGGTAGAAGTCTTGAAGGCATAGGGGTAGGTAGCGAGTTCATGAACAAAAACCAAACTGCACTGGAAAACTCAAAGTATCAACAGCTCTGATCCCATATTATTGAAAAGTTTTTGCACATCAAGAGAAATTACCAACAGGGTGAAAAGAAAAGCCACGAATTGGGGAAAAAGTTTAGCCACCTGATGCTCAGGCAAAGAACTCCTATCTAGAACATATAAAGAATTTAAATACATCAGGCCCCAAATTCAAAGACCCAATCTGAAAATGGGCATCTGAGATGAATACACACGTCTCAGATGAAGAAATCCTAGTGTCAAATAAATACAGGAAAAAAGGTTCAGTGTCATTAGTCATTTGAGAAATTCAAATTAAAACAATGAGATTCCATCACACCTCAGAAAGAATGGCTGTCATCAAGAAATCAATTGATAACAAATGCTGGAGGGGCTCTGGGGTGAAAGGCATTGTTCTCCACTTTTTGTAGGAGTGTAGATTGGTGCAACCACTGTGGAAATCATTCTGAAGATTCCTCAGCAAACTACGATTAGAGGTCCCATTTAACTCAGCTATTCCCCTAAAGAGTATTTTTCCAGAAGAACTGAACACGTCATACCACAGCATTCATGTTTAAAACCCATGTTTATAGTGGCATAATCTGTAATAGCTAATCTTAGAAACAACACAAATTTTCATCAACTGAAGAATTGATGTGGTATTTTTATACAATGAAGTATTACTCAGCTATAAAGAAAGATAAACTAGAGACTTTTACAGGTAAACAGATGCAACTAAAGACTATACTCATAAGTGAAATAAATCGAATTCACATTTAAACATTGTATTTCTTCCGTACTATTAGAACCTGAAAGAGTAAATAAAATCTGAAAGATACAATAGATATTGTGAAAGGGAGAAGAAACTGCTCAAATAGGAAGGAGCAACTGGGATGAAGGGGGGGGAACAAAGAAGGAAAAGGGAAAATATATATGTATACACCAAATAGCTAGGATAATTGTACTACTAATATCTGTTGGTTTATTGAAAGGAAGTGTTAATGTGTAATTGTTTGATCAAATTTGCATGCCTGTATCTGGTTATATGTGCATTTTTTTTTTTTTTTACTATTTTTAAAGTGGAGAAGTTTTATTAACATTCAAACTCCCCTCATAAAAGGCCATATAAAAATTCTTAGTAGTTTGATTATACATTTCTTTAATTTCTACATAGTTATAATAGTGTATAATATAATTTACCATTTCATAATATATCATTTCAATACATTAGTTCTGTTAAACATTTAGTTTCAAATCTAATACTTGAACAGTTCTCTCTGTACATAGGTAAGCCAAGCTAATTAGCATAAAATGCTCTTTTTAAAGAGGTTTATAATCTGAGTAGTAACTGTTGCTGAAGTTTGGTATTTTTATGCAGCATTTTCTTTTTGCTTTGATTCCAACACAAAACTGAGGGATACTGAAATCTCAAAAGTCCAAAGTCTACCTGTTGAACCATCGTTATACATAACACTGTAGTATTAAAACCCTTTTGAAATCTGTACTAGTGATAGACTTTTCATATCAGGATAAGACTCCTTGGGAATAGAAATGAAAAAGATAGCTTTGAGTTTTCTGTGTTGTGCTAATAGGAGGGGAAAAATGGTAATATACCTCATTGCTTCTCACTAATGAGGCAACTTGGAGAAATACCAGGAGGTACTCATTCTTTAGTAAGGTGTGAGCATTGGCTTTAGCTTATGCTAGATGGTCACGGCACTGAAATTGTGCGTGAAACACAAAACATTTGCATACTGTGATCAAAGTCTGAATCACAAGCTATAATGAGATTTAAAACAATGCTTTGGCTACATTTCATTCTTGATGCCTGAGTTACAGCACCAGTCTGTTATTACTTATTAGTAATATGAAGTATAGTCCTGCAGGTAAGTACCAGATAAGAGCCTGTTTTGGTAATCTGATTAAACTAGAACACTAAAAAATATGTTATTTCTACAGAAATCTCTAGAAGGAGCAAAAACTCAAATTGCATACCTAAATAAATGTTTCACAGGGAAATCAAACCATCACCTAATGGGTCACACGATATTTTCTATGTCGCATTTGCACTCACCATTAGGCTGTAACTGGACCACAACACTGTATTCATTCACTTCATTCTCTGCCTCACTGCTGTCAGTATCTTTGTTGGCATAGTCCTCAAAGCCTGAAGATTCTGTAATGTTCTGATGTGAATGGGACACTGACAAAGCCCAAAATGACTGGGTACTGACAGAAGTGAAAGTTCTAAGTAAAGGGGCATGTTCTGACACTTCGTTTTCTTCTTGAAAACTTTCTGTGTCAGAGTCGGAATCACCTTGAGAAGGAACAACTTTTTGCTTGCAGACCGGACAGGTTTTCTTGGTTTTAGTTAGCCAGGGGTCTACACATTTGCAGTGATAAGCATGGGAACAGGGAAGTATTTTGTTTGTGTCCATCTTCATATTCATCCAAACAAATGGCAAACACATCATACTCATCTCCTTTCTTGAATTTGTGTACAGATAGTTTCTTAACTTGATCTTTACCAAGTCTATTTCTTCTAGCTCTATGTCTGTCCTGGAGAAATTTTATGGTCATAAAAATGAATATCAGGATGATACAGATGCCCACTGTAATGAGGAAGAGAATCAAATAGTATTCTAGAGGAAGACTAAATACTGGAGCTAAGATAATGTGGCTCCCTTTTTCATATGTGAATTCATCTTTCAGGGAATTAGCTGATGATTCACCAATAAAGACAGATGGAATGTCAATTCTCTTTAATACATCAACTATACTTACTGTTGTTGGATCCCATACTAATGAGGTCTTCAGAATTAACATTTAGAACAACAGCTGCTTTCTATCCCACTCTGTGCATTTAAAACCTTTATATCAAAATTACAATCAAGTGTTCTAATTAACATGATGAAAGTGCCAGATGAGTTGTCTTTTATTTGTGGAGGCATTATGGATTCACAAGCATTCTCTGGTTTTGAATTAATGAAAAAAAAAAAAACCCTGTAATTCCAACAATTGAGAGGCTGAGACAGGAAAATCTCTTCAAATTCAAGGTCAGTCTGAAGTACAGAATGAAACCCTGCCTTGAAACCTTTAGCTGGAGGTGTATAACCAAATTTTGCTGGAAGACCATCAGATGTCTGAGATGCATTTTCAAAATTATATACTAAAATGTCTGCTCCTACATGTAGTAAGTTTAAGAATGCAAAGAACTAGACAGTAAAGATGATGTAGACTTGTGTAGCTGCAAGCATAAGCATCCCTATGGAGAGCAGCATCTCGTCAGCAAGTCACCCGGAGGGCTGGCCCATGGGACACAGGCTTACCATCCTTGCTTCTGCTGGTGAAGACCATAATCTAGTTCATAACTGAACATCTGCACCAACCTGTGCAACCATTCTTTTTTATTTTAAGAAATAAAAGAATGGAAACATATTAACAAACAGACATCCATTTACAAAATAGCATGAGAACAATACAAACAAAACAGAGTTACAGATGAAGTTGTAGGAAATTAACAGTGGTTGTTGTATTTCTTATTGATATCTCCAAAGTGGCTTCTCAGGAAAACAAATAGACGTACAAGATTAATCAAAAAAGTAATCATTAACTGTTCCTTTCTGTAGAGCAATAGAAGACAGTAGCACAGCTATGTTGGCTATCCTGTCTACATATACTTATATAATTTCCCCTTCTTTCCCTTCTTTTTTCCCACACCCCAGTTGCCCTTTACATTTGAGCATTTTCCTTTTGTTTCACAATGTCTATCATACCTCCTAGTTTTTTTTTTTTTCACTCTTTCAGTTCTTACACTAGTGAGACAATACGATGCTTACACATGCAGGTCAGATTTATTTCACTTCTAAGTATGATCTCTAGTTGTGACCATTTACTTATAAAAGTATCCTGTTTATCTATCTTCATAGCTGTTTTATAATATTCCATTATAAAAAAGTACTCATTCATGAAAAAAACTGTACAGAAAATTGGCATAGATGGACTTGTCCTCAATCTGATCAAAGCCATCTATGACAAACCAAGAGCCAACATCATACTAAATGGACAAAAATGGAAAGCTTTCACTTTAAAATCAGGAACAAGACAAGGATGTCCACTGTCACCACCCCTATTCAACATAGTTCTGGAGCTGGAGATTTAACTCAGTGGCACAGTACCTGCCTGGCAAGCGCAAGGTCATGAGTTTGATTACCGGTACCGGAAAAAGAAAAAATATGCCAGGCGTGGTGATGCATGCCTGTATTCCCAGCACTCAGGAGGCTGAGGTAGGAGGATCATTGTGAGTTCGAGACCAGCCTGGGCTACAAAGTGAGCTCATGGCCAGCCTAAACTGCATAGCAAGATCCTGTCTCAAAAAGACAAAAAAACAAACAAACAAACAAAAAAACACCAAAAAGCCCCCAAAACATAGTTCTGAAGACACTAGCCAGAGCAAGAAAAGAGACAGAAGTAAAAAGAATAATGACAGGAAAGGAAGAAGTGAAATTATCTTTATTTGCAAATGACATACTCTACATAGAAGAAACCAAAAACTCCACCAAAACACTCTGAGAATTAATGAACAAATTCAGTAGCATACCTAAATACAAAGGCAGCACTAAAAAATTAATAACATTCCTATATACAACCAGCAAACATACTGAGAGAAAAATAAGAGAAACCAAAGCTTTCACAATACCACCTAAAAAATTGAGAAACTTAGGAATTAATCTAACAAAAGAACTAAAAGATCTTTACAATGAAAATGACACTACTCTGAAAAAGAGATTGAAGAGAGTTTCAAAAAATTGAAAGATATTCCTTGCTCATGGATAGGAAGAAACAACGTTGTGAAAATGGCCATGTTCCCAAAATTGTTATACAGATTCAATGCAATTCAATTGAAAATACCACTAGTATACCTCACAGACCTAGAAAAAATACTCCTAAAATTTATCTGGAACCAGAGGAGACCCAAACTAGCAAAAGCAATCCTGGGAAACAGAGGAAAAGCAGGAGATATCACAATATCTCTGATTTTAAATTGTACTACAAAGCTACTGGAATGCTATTGGCAAAAACACAGACCTGAAGATCAGTGGAACAGACTGGAAGATACACACAACCATGAAGACACACAGTCACCTTATCTTTGACAAAAGGGTAAAACATATGCATGAGAAGAAAGATAGCCTTTTTCCTTTTATTATTTTCATTTGAAGAAATAAAAGAAGGAAAACATATTAACAAACAGACATTCATTTACAAAACTGCATAAGAACAATACAAAAAAACCAGAGTTACAGACAAAGATGAAGGAAATGAACATTGGTTGTTGTATTACTCATTGATATCTTCAAGGTGGCCTCAAGTAAATAAATAGAGACATACAACATTGATCAAACAAGTAATCATCAAATTAAATCATAATTTCCCCTTCTTTCCCTTCTCTTTTCGCACACCCCAGTTGCCCTTTACTTTTGAGCATTTTCCTTTAATTTCACAATATCTATCATACCTCCTAGTTTTTATTCACTCTTTCAGGTCTCACACTAGTGAGACAATATGATTCTTACACATGCAGCTGATTTATTTCACTTCAGAGTATGGTCTCTAGTTATGACCTTTTGCTTATAAAGCCTCGAGTTGATCTGTCTTTATAGCTGAATGATATTCCATTATATAAAAGTCCTACAATTTTTTTAACCAGTCCTCAGTGGATGGATATTTGGCTTGCTTCCACAGTTTAGCAGTTAAAAATTGCGCTGCTAGGAATATGAGTGCACATACATCACTATGATGTGACATTTTCAGATCTTCTGGGAAAATACCCAGAAGGGAAATAGCTGGATTGAGTGGGACCTGTAGACATAGTTTGCTGAGGACTCTCCAAACATATTTCCACAGTGGTTTCATCAGTCTGCATTCCCAACAACAGTGGAGAAGAGTACCTATTTCTCCACACCCTCACCAGCATTTGTTATTGGTTGATTTCTTAATGATAGCCATTCTTACCGGGGTGAGATGAAATCTCAATGTTCTTTTCATTTGCATTTCTCAAATGACTAATGATGTTCAGCACTTTCTCATATATTTATTTGTCATTTGTATTTCTTTATCTGAGAAGTGTGTATTCATCTCAGCTGCCCATTTTTGGATTGGGTCTTTGAATATGGGGGGGCTGATTTTTTTTAATTCTTTATATGTTCTAGATAGAAGACCTTTGTCTGAGGGACAGTCAGCTAATTTCTTTTTCCAATTTGTGGGTTTTCTTTGTACTCTGCTGGTGGTTCTTTAGATGTGCAGAAACTTTTCAGTAGGATGAGATCCCAGTTGTTGATTCTTTGAAGTGTTTCATGGGCAGTTTGGTTGTTGTTCATGGACTCTCTGCCTACCCTTATGTCTTCAAGGATTTTACCTACTTTCTCTTCCAATAGAATTAATGTTTCTGTTTCAATATGGAGATCTGTGATCCACTGTGAGTTGAGTTTGGTGCATGTTGATAGACTTGGATCTATTTTCAGTATTTGGCAGGTGGCAAGCCAATTTTTCCAGTACCATTTCTTAAAAGAGGCTATCGTTCGTCCAGTGAGTTTGTTTGGCCCCTTTATCAAAGATCAGGTGACTGTGTTTTTGGTTGTGGCTGTTTCTTCCAATCTGTTCCATTGATCCTCAGGTCTTTTTTTTCAGCCAGTATCAGGTTGATTTTATAACAATAGCTTTGTAGTATAATTTCAGGTCAGGGATTGTGATTCCACCTGACTTATCCTGTTGCCCAGGATTGCTTTTGCTCTTCTGGGTCTCTTCTGTTTATAGATCAATTTAAGGCATGTTTTCTCGAGATCTGTGAGGTAATTTGGTAGTTTAATGGGAATTGCATTGAATCTGTACAGTAGTTTTCAGGGTATGGCCATTTTCACAATGTTAGTTCTTCCTACCACGAGCAAGGGCTATTTTTCCATTTATTGAAATCCTCTTTGATCTCTTTTTTCAGAGTACTGTAGTTTTCATTGAAGAGATCTTTTACTTCTTTTGTTAGATTGATTGCTAAATATTTACAAGAAATTTAGAAAAGATTTAATACCAACACCCTCAAACTCTTCAATGAAATTGAAAAGGAAGCAATTGTGATGCTATTGATGAAAGGCATGGTTTCCTTAATTTCTCTCTCAGTCTGTTTGTTGTTTGTGTATAGGAATGCTATTGATTTTTGGGTGTTGGCTTTGTATTCAGCTACACTGCTGAATTTGTTGATTAATTCAAGGAGTCTTCTTGTGGAGTTTTGGGGTCTTCCATGTATCATGACATCTGCAAATAGTGATAGTTGTAATTCTTCCTTTCCTATCCTTATTCCTTTTATATATTTCTCTTGTGCAATTGCTCTGGCTAATGGCTCCAGAACTATGCTGAATAGGAGTGGTGACAGCGAATGTCCTTATCCTGCTCCTGATATTAAAATGAAAGCTTTCAGTTTTTGTCTATTTAGTATGATGTTGGCTGTTGGTTTGTCATAGATGGCTTTGATCAGATTGAGGTAAAGACCATCTATTCCTATTTTCTATAGAGTTTTTATCATGAATGCATGTTGGACATCGTCTAAACCTTTTTCTCCATCTATTGACATAGTCATGTGGTTTTTGTCTTTGTCTCCATTGATATGGTGTATAACATTAATTGATCTGTGAATACTGAAACATCGCTACATTCCTGGAATGAATCTGATTTGGTCATGGTGTATGAGTCTCTTGATGATTTGCTGCATTCTATTTGCTAGTATTTTGTTGAGTATCTTTGCATGTATTTTCATTAGGGAGATTGGTCTGTAGTTCTCTTTCTTGGTTGGGTCTTTCTCTGGTTTTGATATCTGTGTAATACTTGCCTCCAGAAATGAGTGAGGAATTGCTTCCTTTTCAGTTTCATTGAAGAGTTTGAGGAATGTTGGTATTAAATCTTCTCTGTATTTCTTGAAAAATTCTGCTGTGAATCCATCCGGACCTGGGCATTTCTTTGGTTTGTCATAGATGGCTTTGATCAGATTTAGTCCTTCTTTTTGTCATGTTTGCTACCAGATGCAGAAAGCTGAGTTTCCCCCGTCAGTAGCTGCACAGCAAAGGCCAGTAGTTTCCCTTGTTTTCCTGTTGTTCAGGTTTTCCCCTGAGTGACCTCTGAGTAGCAGTTCTTAGTTTTGGGTTTTCCGGAAGTTCTTGATTTATATCTAGTTATCCCCATTCTCAGATACAGGCATTGGTGTCAGCTGATGGCTGACCGTATGATCCAGCGTCCCCTTGCAGTTCAGGGCATGTGCACGGCCCAGACTCCGGTTGCACTGGTGTGACAATCCCAGTCCAGTGGACCTGTGTCCCCAGGCAGTTCAAGGTACAGGCAAAATCCAGATACAAACTGCAGGGTTTACAGTTTGTGAACCACCTGATTCTGTGTCTCCAGTCAGTTCAGGACACATACAGGAAGCAGATGCAGGCCGGATGGATAGCAGTCACAGACTGTCCTTACCTTTGACCTGCTAGGGGTCCAGGCAAAAGTAAAGCTCGGACTTGAACCGTGGGATCACGAGCTTGCAGAGCACTCGCTCACTGGGTGCAGTGTGTGCGGGCACTGGGAGAGGCTACAGGCCCTGCCCCCAGCCAAAGAAGTCCCTGGGGCTTCTGAGTGAGGACCTCCTCTCTGCCGCAGGTGCAGGGACGGGAGAGACTCAGTCTGTAATAGCGGTTGGGCTTTGGGTCACCCGCTCTGCCCTCAGGAAGTAGATGGGAAATACCTGGCTCTTTCCGCAAGTTTCAGCTGGGAACCGTGGCTGTATGAGCAAAGCATGGACTGAAACCCCATAGGTGCATTTGACTGGGAGGAGCTAGTGTGTTTCCACCCTTCCCTAAGCATCACAGACTTTTTGCTATCAGTGCTATAGATTTCCTACATGTAATACTGGTGTAAAATGAGGAAAACAACTTTCCTTGCTAAACTCCCTGAAACAGCGCCAACGTTCAATATGTTGTATTGAGCTTATCTCTTGAAACTGTGTATGGCATTATATTGGGTAGGCTGTTCCTGCCTTCTTTCATACAAACATGTACATCTTCCATTTCATTCACTTATGTGTGCATTTGACCGTGACGAGCAAATGTGTTTCCACCATTCCCTTAGCTTCACAGAATGTTTGCAGTATGTGCTATGGGTTTCCTACAGTGACAACTTTTGTGAATGGTAAACTTAGTGTTGCTGTAATAGGTTGGTACACCAGGTGTCCACCTGCTGTTATGTAATCCTGTAATAACAGTA
The DNA here is from genome assembly GCF_000276665.1 of Chinchilla lanigera. Lineage (NCBI taxonomy): Eukaryota > Metazoa > Chordata > Mammalia > Rodentia > Chinchillidae > Chinchilla > Chinchilla lanigera. Next base: position 128,745 of record NW_004955518.1, on the reverse strand, counting down.
TAAAATCAAGAAAACAACTTTCTGCTCCAAAGTCCCTGAAATATTCCCAAAGTTCTAAATGTTCTCTGAGCTTGTCTCCTGAAACTGTGTATGAATACACTGGGTACGCTGTCCCTGCTTGCTTTCACACAGTCATTAACACCTGCCATTTCATTCAGTCATAGGCGTATTTGACTGGGAAGAGCTAGTGCATTTCCACCCTTCCGTAAGGATCACAGAATGTTTGCTGTAAGTGGTATAGATTTCCTACAGTGAGCACTTGTTCGGAATATGAAACCTTGTGTTCCTTTAATATATTGGTACATCAGCTCTATGTATGTTCCTATGTAATCATGTAATTCCAGTGTAAAAGCAAGAAATCAATTTTCTGCACCACACTCTCATGAACCTATGTATGGGCATACATTGGCTATGATGTTCCTGCGTGTTTACTCACATTTATGTACAACTTCCACTCCATTCACTCATAGGCACATTTGACTGGGAAGAGCTAGTGTATTTCCATCCTTCCCTTAGCTTTGCAGAATATTTGCAGTACGTAGTACAGGTGTCCTCCAGTAAGTGCTTGTTGGGAATGGTAAACCTAGTGTTCCTCTAATAGGTTGATACACCGGCTCTAAAAGTGCTCCTATGCAATCCTGTATTAACAGTGTAACTCCAAGAAAATAATTTCCTGCACTTGAAAGCTCTGAAAAATTTCTACAGGTCTTAGTGTTGCATTGAGCATATCTCATGAAAGTGTGTATGGGAATACACTGGGTATGCTGTTCCTCCTTGTTTACACACAACAGTGTACTCATTCCACTCCATTTACTCTTAGGTGCATTTGACCAGCATGAGTGAGTGCCTTTCCACTGTTTCTTGAGCATCGAAGAATATTTGCTGGAAGTGGTATAGCTTTCCTACAGTGAATGCTTGCTGGAAATAACAAACATAGTGTTCCTGTAATATGCCAGAAAACCAGCTCTATACATAGTCCTTTGTAATCATGTAATGCTTGGGTCAACCCAAGGAAACAACTTTCTGCACCAAACTCCCTGAAACATTGCCAACGTCCTTAGTGGTTTGTTGAGCTTATCTCATGAAACTCTGTAGGGGAATGCCTTGGGTAAGCTGTCCCTGCTTGCTTTCACACAGTCATGTACACCTTCCATTGCTTTCACTCATACACGCATTTGACTGGGAAGATAGAGTGCATTTCTACCCTTCTCTGAGTATCACAGAATGTTTGCTGTAACTTCTACACATTTCTGACAATGAGAGCTATATGGAATAGTGTTATGGTTTATGTCTGTGTGTCCCCCCAAAGCCTCATGCGGAAATGGGGCAGGCTGTTAGAGTTTGAATATGGCTGTGAGAGCTGCACTTGCCCGGGAGTGGATAGTTTGCATATGTAAGGGAGAGGAAGAAGCTGCTTGAGGCCATTCCTCCTGGATTCCGCCGTAGTGTGTGTGTGGTGGCAGCTTTGCTGTGCTGCCGCCCTGAGATGCAGCCCTCTGCCACGTGCCACTCTGCCTTATAATCTTCCAAGTATGGTTGAAACTTCCATGAACTGTAAGCGAAATAAACCTTGCCTTCCTTAATTTTGGGCATCAGGTATTTTGTCCCAGCAGTGAGAAAAAAATAACCAAGACAAATAGCAAACCTAGTGTTCCTCTAATATGTTGGTTTACCAGCTCTATACATGCTTCCATGTAATCCTGCAATACCAGTGTAAAACCAAGAAAACAACTCTCTGTGCCAGTGTCCCTGAAGCATTCCCAAAGTTCTACTTGTGTTGAGTGTATCTCATGAAACTGTGCATGGGAATACACTGGCTATGCTGTCCCTGCTTGTTTTCACACAGTCATGTACACCTCCCATTCCATTCACTCACAGGTGCATTTGACCAGAAAGACAAGTACGTGTCCACCCTTCCCTGAGAATCACAGAATTTTAGCTGTAAGTGGTATAGGTTTCCTACAATGAGTTCTTCTTCAGAATAGCAAAGCTAGTGTTCTTCTAAAATGTTGTTACAACAGGTCTAAACATGGTCCAATATAATCATGTAAGAGCAGAGTAAAACCAAGAAAACAACATTTTGCCCCAAACTCCCTGAGATACTCCCATAATTCTAAATATTGTGCTGAACATAAGTCTAACACTGTGTTTGGGAATATATTGGGTACTCTGCCTCTGCTTGCTTACACACAGGAATGTACGCATTCTATTCCTTTCCCACATATGAGCATTAGACTGGGAAGAGCGAGTGCATTTCCACTCTTCCCTTAGCTTCGCAGAATTTTTGTAGTATGTGATATAGGTTTCCTACAGTGAGTGACTGTTAAAATGGTAAACCTCGTGTTCCTCTAATATGTTGGTACACCAGTTCTACACATGCACCTATGTAATCCTGTAAAACAGTGTAAAACCAAGGGAACAACTTTCTGCACCAAAGGCCCTGAAGCATTTCCAAAGTTCTAAGTTTTGTGTTGAGCTTATCTTATCAAACTGTGTATGGGAATACATTGGGTACGCTGTCCTTGCTTGTGCTCACACAGCAATATACTCATTCCACTTCATTTGCTCATATGCGCATTTGATCAGGAAGAGGGAGTGCGTTTCCACTGTTCCCTGAGCATTTCAGAATTTTTGCTGGAAGTAATTTAGCTTTCCTACAGTGAGTGCTTTTTGGGAACAGCAAACCTGGTGTTCCTATAAAATGCTGGTAAATCAGCTTTATACGTAGTTCTATGTAATCATGTAATACTAGTGTTTAGCAAGAAAACAACTTTGTGCACCAAACTCCCTGAAATATTGCCAAAGTTCTAAGTGTTCTTTTGAGCTCACCTCATGAAACTGTGTATGGGGATGCTTTGGGTAAGCTGTCCCTGCTTGCTTTCACATAGCCATGTGCACCTTCCATTCACTCGTGCACACATTTGACCAGGAAGAGCAGTTGCATTTCCACTCTTCCCTCAGCATTGCAGAGTGGTTGCTGTACATGGTATAGCTTTCCTACACTGAGTGCTTGTTGGTAAGAGGAAACCTTGTGCTCCTGTAATATATCGGTAAATCAACTCTTTACATGGTCCTATGTAATCATGTAATATCAGTGTAAAATGAAGAAAACAACACCTTGCACCAAATTCCCAGAAATAGTGTAAAAGTTTGATGTTTTGAGTTGAGCTAATTTCTTTAAACTGGGTATGGGTATTCCCTGGGTAAGCTCTCCCTCCTTACCTTTGCACAGCCATGTACACCTTCCATCCATTCACTCATATACTCATTTGACCGTGAAGAGCGAGTGCGTTTCCACCCTTCCCTTAGCTTCACAGAATGTTTGTAGTACATGATATAGATTTCCTACAGTGAGTATTTGTTGGGAATGCTAAACAGAGTGTTCCTCTAATATGGTGATACACCAGCTGTACACCTCCTCCTATGTAATCTTGTAATAACCATATAAAACCAAGGAAACAACTTTCTACACTGAAGGCCCTGAAACATTCCCAAAGTTTTAAGCGTTGTGTTGAGCTTATCTCATCAAACTGTGTATGAGAATTCATTGGGTACGCTGTTCCTGCTTACTTACACACAGCCATGTACACCTCCCATTCCATGCGCTCATACATGCATTTGACCAGGAGAAGCAAGTGTGTTTCCACCCTTCCCTGAGAATCACAAAATATTTGCTGTATGTGGTATAAATTTCCTACAGTGAGTGCTCACTGGGAATAACCAACCCAGAGTTCCTCTATTATGTTGGTACAACAGGTCTATAGATGGCTTTCTGTATTGATGTAAGAGCCGTGTAAAACCAAGAAAACAACATTTTGCCCCAAACTCCCTGAGATAGTTTCATAGTTCTAAATGTCATGTTGAGTTGACATCATGAAACTGTGTTTGTGAATACATTGGGTACCTTGTCTCTGCTTGCTTACGCACAGCAATGTACTCATTGCACTCTGGGTGCACATATGCACATTTGATGGGGAAAACCGAGTGCATTTCCACTGTACCCTGAGCATCACAGAATTTTTGCTGGAAGTGGTATAGCTTTCCTACAGTGAGTGATTGTTGGGAATAGCAAACCTACTGCTTCTGTAATATGCTGGGAAACCAACTCTATACATACTTTTTTGTAATTGTGTAATACCAGCATAAATGCAAGAAAGCAACTTTCAGCATCAAACTCCCTGAAACATTGCCAAAGTTCTACGTGTTCCATTGAGCTTATCTCATGAAACTGTATGGGAAGGCCTTGGGTAAACTCTCCCTGCTTGCTTTCACACAGCCATATACACCTTTCATTCCATTCCCTCATATGCACATTTGATTGGGAAGAGTGAGTGCATTTCCACCCTTCCCTTAGCTTTGCAGAATGTTTACAGTGTGTGATATTGCTTTCCTACAGTGAGTGCTTGCTGGAAATAGCAAACCTAGTGTTCCTCTAATATGCTGGTAAACCAGCTCTATATATACTCCCATGTAATCGTAATACCAGGGTCAAACTAGAAAACAACTTTCTGCACCAAATTCCCTGAAACATTGCAAAAGTTCTAACTGTTCTATTGAACTTACCTCATGAAACTGTGTAGGAGAATGCGTTATGTAAGCTGTCCCTGCTTGTTTTCACACAGCCATGTAAACCTGCCATTGCATTCCCTCATAGGTGCATTTAGTGGGACGAGGCAGTGAGTTTCCACCCTTCCCTAAGCATCACAGAATGCTGTAAGTGGTATAGATTTCCTACAGTGAGTGATTGTTGGGAATATGAAACCTAGTGTTTCTCTAATATGTTCATACATCAGTTCTATCCATGGTCCTATGTAATCATGTAATACCAGTGTAAAGCCAGGAAAACAACTTTATGCACTTCACCCCCTGAAACATTGCCACTGTTCTAAGGGTTGTATTCACCTTATCTCAGGAAACTCTGTATGGGCGTACAATGGCATCGCTGTCCCTCCTTGCTTACACACATTCATGTACACCTTCCATTCCATTCACCCATATGCGCATTTGACCAGAAAGAGCGTGTGCGTTTCCACTGCTCCCTGATCATTGCAGAATGTTTGCTGGAAGTTGTATCCCTTTCCTAGAGTGAGTGCTTGCTGGAAATAGCAAACTTAGTGTTCCTCTAAAATGCTGGCAACCCAGCTTTATACATAGTCCGATGTAATCATGTAATACCAGTGTGAAACCTAGATAACAACTTTCTGCACCAAACTTCATGAAATATTCCCAAAGTTCTAAGTGTTGTGTTGAACTTATCTCATGAAACTGTATGGGAATACATTGGGTATGATGTCCCTGTTTTCTTACACACATTCATGTACACCCTCCATTCCATTCAGGCATACGTGCATTTTACCAGGAAGAGCGGATGTGTTTCCACACTTCCCTGAGGATCACAGAGTGGTTGCTGTAAGTGATACAGATTTCCTACAGTGAGTGCTTGTTGGTAAGAGGAAACCTTGTCTGATGGTACATCACCTGTTGGTATATCAACATGGTACAACAACAGCATCTGTTGGTACACCAGCGCTCTACATGGTCCTATGTAATCATGTAATACCAGTGTGAAACCAGGAAAACAACTTTGTGCACAAAACTCCCTGAAACATTGCCAAAGTTCATGTCTTATATTGAGTGAATCTCTTGAAATTGTATATGTGAATACATTGAGTACACTGTCCCTGTTTCCTTTCTCTTAGCCATGTACACGTGCCATTCCTTTCATTCATAGGGGCATTTGAGCTGGACAAGCAAGTGCATTTCCACATTTCCCTAAGTATCACAGAATGTTTGCAGTCAGTGGTATAGATTTCCTACACTGAGTGCTTGTTGGGAGTATGAAACCTTGTGTTCCTCTAATATGTTGGTGCATCAGTGCTAGGCGTGGTCCTATGAAATCATGTAATACCAGTGTAAAACCAAGAAAACAACTCTCTGCACCAGACTTCCTGAAACATTGCCCGTGTTCTAAGGCTTGGATTTGCCTTATCTCATGAAAGTGTGTACGGGCATACATTGGCTATGCTGTCCCTGCTTGCTTACACACATTCATGTACACCTTCCATTCCATTCACTCATACGTGCATTTAATTGGGAAGAACGACTGCATTTCCACCCTTCCCTTAGCTTCACAGAATGTTTCCAGTACGTGGTATAGGTTTCCTGCAGTGAGTGCTTGTTAGGAATGGCAAATCTAGTGTTCCTCGTATAGGTTGGTACACCAGGTCTATACCTGCTTCTGTGTAATCCTGTAATAACATTGTAAAACCAAGAAAACAACTTTCTGCTCTGAAGTCCCTCAAATATTCCCAAAGATCTAAGTGTTAATGTCAGCTTATCTCATGAAACTGTGTACGGGAATATTGGGTATGCTGTATTTTCTTGCTTACACACAGCAGTGTACCCGTTCCATTCCATTCATGCATACATGCACTTGACTGCAAAGAGCAAGTGTGTTTCCCTCATTCCATTAGCTTCGCAGAATTTTTGTAGTATGGGATATAGGTTTCTTACAGTGAGGGCTTCTTGGGAGTGGTAAATCTATTGTTCCTCTAATATGTTGGTACACCACGTGTACACCTGCTTCTATATAATCCTGCATTAACAGTGCAAAACCAAAGAAATAACTTTCTACAACAAAGGTGCTGAAACATTCTCAAAGTTCTAAGTGTTGTGTTAAGGTTATCTCATGAAACTGTGTATGGAAATACATTGGATACACTGTCCCTGCTAGATTGCACACAGCAATATACTCACTCCACTCCATTTGCTCACATGTGTACTTGACCAGGAAGAGGGAGTGCATTTCGGCTGTTCCCTGAGCATCGCAGAATATTTCCTGGAACTGGTATACCATTCCTACAGGGAGTGATTTTTGGGAATAGCAAACTTAGTGTTCTTCTAATGTGCTAGTAAAGCAGCTCTATACATAGTCCCATGTAATCATGTAATACCACTGTAAACCTAAAAAAGAGCTTTCTGCACCAAACTCCTGAAACATGGCCAAAGTTCTAAGTGTTTCACTGAGCTTATCTTATGAAACTGTGTCAAGGACTGCCTTGGGTAAGCGGTCCCTGCTTGCCTTCACACAGCCATGTATACCTACCATTCCATTCAGTTATACATGCATTTGACCATGAAGAGGAAGTGCATTTCCACCCTTCCCTGAGCATTGCAGAATGTTTACTGTAACTGGTATAGGTTTCCCACACTGAGTGTTTTTTAGGAATAGCAAACTTAGTGTTCCTCTAACTTGTTGGTACAGAAGCTCTATACATGCTCCAAGTAATTCTGTAATACCAGTGTAAAACCCAGAAATCAAGTCTCTGTACGGACGTCCCTGAAACATTCCAAAGTTCTATTTTTTGGGTTGAGTGAATCCCATGAGACTGTGTATGGGAATACATTGGCTACCCTGTCCCTGCTTTCTTACACACATTCATGTACAATTTCCTTTCCATTCACACATACGCGAATTTGACAAGGAAGAGCAAGTGCATTTCCACCCTTCCCTGAGAATCACAAAATGTTTGCTGTATGTCGTATAGGTTTCCTACAGTGAGTGCTTTTTGGGAATAGCAAACCTAGTGTTCCTATAACATGTTGGTACAACAGGTCTGTACATGGTCCTCTGTAATCTTGTAATAGCACTGCAAAATCAAGAAAACAACTTTCAGACACAAACTCCCTGAGACATTCCCCTAGTTCTCAATGTTGTGCTGAGCTTATGTCATGAAGCTGTGTTTGGGAATACATTGGGCACCCTGTATCTGCCTGCTTACACACAGCAATGTAGGCATTCCATTCAATTCACACATACACGCATTAGACCGGAGAGTGTGTTTGTGTTTTTACACCTTTCCCCTAGCTTTGTAGAATGTTTACAGTATGTGATATAGGTTTACTACAGTGAATGCTTATTGGTAATGGTAAACATAGTGTTCCTTTCATATCCTGGTACGCCAGCTGTACAATTGCTCCTATGGAGTCCTGTAGTACCAGTGTAAAACAAAGGAAACAACTTTCTGCACTGAAGGCCCTGAAAAATTCCCAATTTCTAAGTGTTGTGTAGAGCTTATCTCATGAAAGTGTGCATGGGAGTACATTGGGTACACTGTCTCTGCTTGCTTTCACACAGCAATACACTCCTTCTTCTGCATTTGCACAAATGCGCATTTGATCAGGAAGAGGAAGTGCATTTCCACTGCTCCCTGAGCATCGCAGAATTTAGGAATAGCAAACATGGCTGTGTGAAGGCAAGCAGGGACCGCTTACCGATTTAGGAAATGGTATACATTTCCTAAAGTGAGTGCATGTTGGGAAGAGCAAACCTAGTCTTCCTGTAATATGGTAGTATAACAGCTCTCTATATAGTCCTATGTTATCATGTAATACCAGTGTAAACCAAGGAAACAACTTTCTGCACCAAACGCCCTGAAACATTGCCAAAGTTTTAAGTGTTCTATTTGGGCTTATGTCATGAAGCTCTGTATGGGGATGCTTTGCATAAGTAGTCCCTGCTTGCATTCACACACCATGTACATCTTCCATTCCATTCAATCATACTCGTGTTTCACTGGGAAGAGAGAGTGCATTTCCACTGTTCTGTGAGCATCACAGAATGTTTGCTGTTAGTGGTATAGATTTCCTACAGTGAGTGCTCTTTCGGATTAGCAAACCTAGTATTCTTCTAATATGTTGGTTGTAGTTGTTGATTCATTAAGTGAACTTGAGAAGTTTAGAAGCATATTTAAACTTGGCTCGGACTCTCTGAGCTGGGATAGCAGCTCTCTGAGCCCCATGTGCCCTGTGCTGACAGAGCGAGTACTCCGGGAGCTGCAGGGCTCATGAGTTCGAGTCTGTGCTTGGCCCACACCACCAAAATTCCCAGCTGAAATGCATGGAGAGAGCCAGATATTTTCCATCTAATCCCTGAAGCAGAACACATGAACAAGGACCCCAGGGACATTACCGACTGAGTTACTGCCCCGACAGAGAGGAGGTCTGGACTGAGAGGCCCTGGGGACTTCTCTGGCTGGGGGCTGGGCGAGCAGACTCTCTGGGCCCCGCACACCCTGCGCTGAGACAGCGAATACTCCGGGAGCTGCAGGGCCCATGGATTCGAGTTTGTGCTTTGCCTTTCCCCAGACCCTCAAGCGAGTCAAAGGCTGGGGAAGTCTGTGACTGCTACCCATCTGGGCTGCATCTGGTTCCTGTATGAGTCCTGAACTGACTGGAGACATAGATTTAGGTGTTTCACAAACTGTAGACCCTGCAGTTTGTGTGTGAATTACGCGTGTACCCTAAACTGTCTGGAAACATAGGTCCACTGGACCAAGATTGTCACACCAGTGTAACCTGAGTCAGGTCGTACATGTGCACTGAACTGCAAGGGGACACTGGATCAGACAGTTGGCCATCAACTGACACATGGGCCCACATCTGAGAACGGAGATAAGTAGACACAAACCAAAAACTGCTGGAAATCCTGAAACTAAGTAGTGCTACTCAGAAGTCACCCAGAGGCAAAACTGAATGACAGGAAAAATAGGGATACTAGTGGTCTTGGCTGTGCAGCTACTGAAGAGGGAAACAGCTTTCTGCAACCAGTAGCAATCATGGCAAAACAAAAGACTAAAACACAATCCCAGAACTCCATCCCAATCAGAACAAGTCCAGGAGACATCAACATAAGAGAACTTGGTAA
>NW_004955518.1:79981-105970 GCF_000276665.1 Chinchilla lanigera | reverse complement strand
GGTATGAGTCCGGCCCACACTTGGACCCAGGAGCGCTGCAGCTCCCGGAGAACTCCACTCCAAAAGTTTTCAATGTTATGTTGAGCTTATCCCATGAAACTGTGTATGGGAATACATTGGCTACGCTGTCACTGCGTGCTTGCACAGCCATGTACACCATCCATTCCATTCACTAATAGGTGCAATTGATCAGGACGAGTGAGGGCGTTTCCACCCTTCCCTAAGTATAACAGAATGTTTGCTGTAAGAGATATGGATTCCTACAGGGAGTGCTTGTTGGAAATATGAAATCTTTTGTTGCTCTAATTTGTTGTTCCAGAAGCTCTAGGCTTGATCTTATGTAATCATCTAATATCAGTATAATACCAAGAAAACAACTTTCTACAGCACACTCCCTGTTGCACTGCCACTGTTCTAAGTGTTGTATTCACCTTATTTCTTGGAACTGTGTGGGCATACATTGGCCTCACTGTCCGTGCTTGCTGACACACATTCATGTACACCTTCCATTCCATTCACTCATAGGTGCATCTGACCAGGAAGACCAAGTGCATTTCCACCCTTCCCTTAGCTTTACAGAATGTTTACAGGACGTGGTATAGTGAGTGATTGTTGGGAATGGTAAACCTAGTGTTCCTCTAATAGGTTGGTACACCAGCTCTACAACAGCTCCTATGCAATCCTAGAATAGCAGTGTAAAACCAGGAAAACAACTCTTACACTGAAGGCCCTGAAACATTACCAAAGTTCTAAGTGTTGTGTTGAGCTGTTCTCATGAAATTGTTGATGGGAATACATTGGGAACACTGTCCCTGCTTGCTTGCACACAGGCACGTACAACTTCTTTTCATTTCACTCATATGTGCATTTGACCGGAAAGAGTGAGTGCATTTCCCCTCTTTCCTGAGCATGGCAGAATGCTTCTGGGAAGTGGTATATCTTTCCTACAGTGAGTGATGTTGGGAATACCAAACCTAGTGTTCCTCTTATATGCTGGTGAAGCAACTCTATACATAAGACTATGGATTCATATAATTCCATTGTAAACCAAAGAAAACATCTTTCTGCACCAAACTCCCTGAAGCATTGCTAAATTTGTAAGTGTTCTACTGAGCTTATCTCATGAAACTGTGTATGGGAATGCCTTGGTAAGCTATACGTGCTTTCTTTCACACATCCATGTACACCTTTCACTCCATTCACCCATATGTGCATTTGATCGGGAAAAGAGATGCATTTCCATCCTTCCCTGAGCATTGTAGAATGTTTGCTGTAAGTGGTATAGGTTTCCTACAGTGAGTGCTCCTTGGGATGAGCAATCCTAGTGTTCCTCTAATATGCTGGTACACGAACTTTATACATACTCCCTTGTCATCCTGTAAAACCATAGTAAAATCAAGAAATCAACTTTCAGCACAGAACTCCCTGAAACATTCTGTAAGTTTTGAGTGTTCTGTTGAGCTGATCTCATGAAACTGTGTATGGGAAAAAAATGGGTACACTGTCCCTGCTTGCTTGGACATAGCCATGTAAGCATGCCTTTCAATTCACTCATAAGTGCATTTGACCAGGAAGAGCGAGTGCGTTTCCACTCTTCCCTGAACATCGCAGAATGGTTGCTATTTGTGGTATAGATTTCCCACAGTAAGTGTTTCTCGGAAGAGTAAATCTTGTGTTCCTCTTATATGTTGGTCCATCACCTCTGTACATGATTGTATGTAATCATGTAATATCAGTGTAAAACCAAGAAAACAACTTTCTGCACCAAACCCCTGAAACATTCCTGATCATATGTGGCTATGAATAATGAAGTGGAATGGGTACATTGCTGTGTATGAGCAAGCAGGGACAGCTTACCCAGTGTATTCCCATACAGTTTCAGGAGATTAGCTCAAAAAACACTTACAACTTTGGGAATGTCTGAGGAACTTCAGTGCAGAAAGTTGTTCTCCTGGTTTTACACTGGTATTACACAATTACAAGGGAGCATGCATACAGCTAGTGTACCAACATGTTAGAGAAACACTAGGTTTGCTATTCCCAACAAGCACCCACTGTAGGAAATTTATACCACTTACAGCAAAAATTCTGCACTGCTCAGGGCCGGACGGAAATGCACTCACTCTTCCAGGTCAGATGTGTGTATGAGTTAATGGAATGCAAGGTGTACGTGGTGTGTGAAAGCAAGCAAGGCCAGCATACCAAATGTATTCCCATACACAGTTTCATGAAATAAGGTCAATACAACACTTAGAACTTTGGCAATGTTTCAGGGAGTTAGGAGCAGAAAGTTGTCTTGATTTTATATGGGTATTACATGATTACATAGGACCATGTGTAGAGCTGGTATAGCAACATATTAGATGACCACTAGGTTTGCCATTCCCAACAAGCACTCACTCTAAGAAATTTATACCACTTACAACAACATTCTGGGATACTCAGCAAAGCATTTGCTCTTCCTGGTCAAATGTGCATATGAGACAATGGAGTGGAATGGGACACTGCTGTGTGTAAGCAAGCTCGGACAGCATACCCAATGTTTTCCCACACAGAGTTTCCTAAGATACGCTCAACACAACACTTAGAATTTTGAGAATGTTTCAGGGAGTGGGGGCAGAATGCTGTATTATTGGTTTTAGACTGAAACTACATGATTACATAGGACCATATACAGAGCTGGTGAACAAACAGATTAAAGAAACACTAGGTTCCCAACAAGAACCCACTGCTGGAAACCTATACCACATACAGCAAAATTCTGTGATGCTCTGGGGAGGGTGGAAGTACACTCGATCTTCCCTGTCAGTTGCGCATATGAGTGAATGGACTAGAAGGTGTACATGGCTGTGTGAAAACATTCCGGAACAGCGTACTCCACGTATTACCATACACTGATTCATGAGATAAAGTCAATGCAATACTTAATACTATGACAGTGTTCCAGAAGTTTAGTGCAGAAAGTTGTTGTCACCAGTTTACACTGGTATTATATGATTACACAGAACCGTGTATATAGCTGGTGTGCCAACATACTAGAGGAACACTAGATTTGCTATTCCAAACACTCACTGTAGAAAATCTATCCCACTTACAGCAAATATTTTGCAATGCTCAAGCTAGTGTGCAAAGACACTCTCTCATCCTGGTCAAATGAGCATAAGGGTGAATGTAATGGAATGAGTACACTGCTGTATGTAAACAAGCAGGGGCAACGTTCCCAATATATTCCTTTACACAGTTTCATGAGATAAATGCACACATCACTGAGAACTTTGGGAATGTTTCTGGGACTTTCGTTCAGAAAGTTGTTTTCTTGGTTTTACACTGGTATTACAGGATTACATAGGACCATAAGAGCTGGTGTACCAACATATTAGATGAACACTAAGTTTCTTATTCCCAACAAGCACTCACTGTAGGAAAGCATAACCACCTCCAGCAAACATTCTGTGATGCTGAAGGAAGAGTCAGCAAGCAGGGGCAGCATAGTAATATAAGCAAGCAGATTTGTAAGCATGCAGGGGCAGCATACCTAATGTAATCCTATGCACAGTTTCATGATATGAGCTCAATACAACTTTTACAACTTTGGGAATGTGTCAGGGACTTTTTGCAGAAAGTCGATGCTTTGGTTCTAGTCTGGTATTGCAGGATTACATAAGAGCATGCATATAACAGGTGTACCAACGCATTAAAGGAACACTATGTTTGCTATTCCCAACAAGCACACACTGTAGGAAACCTGCACCACCTACAGCAAAGAATCTGCGATGCTCAGGGAGGGGTGGAAATGCACCCACCCTTCCTAGTTAGAAGTGCATATGAGTGAATGGAACAGAAGGTGTACATGTCTGTGCGTAAGCAAGCAGGGATAGCATACCCAGTGTATTGCGATACACACGTTCATCAAATAAGCTCAACACAACACTTAGAACTTTGGGAATGTGTTAGCAACGTCTGTGCAGAAAGTTGTTTTATTTGTTGAACTCTGGTATTACAGGGTTACACAGGAGCATGTATAAAGCAGGTGTACCAACATACTAGAGGAACATTTGGTTTGCTATTGCCAGCAAGCACTCACTGTAGGAAACCTGTACCATTTTCAGCAAACAGTCTGCTATGCTCAGGGAAGAGTGGAAATGCCCTCGCCCTTCACGGTGAAAAGTGCGTATGAGTGAATAGATTGGAAGATGTATATGGCTGTGTGTAAGCAAGAAGTGAGAGCATTTCCAATGTATTACCATACACACTTTCATGACATAAGGTCAATACAACACTTAGAACTTTGGGAATACTTCACGAAGTTTGATACAGAAAAATGCTTTCTTGGTTTTACACTGGTATTACAGAATTACATAGGTCCATGTATAGAGCTAGTGAAACAACATATTAGAGGAACACTAGGTTTGCTATTCCCAATGAGCACTCACTGGGTCAAACTTATATCACCTACAGTGAACATTTTGTGATTTTCAGGGAATGGTGGAAATGCACACATTCTTCAAGTTCATATGCACATATGGGTGAATGGAATGGAAGATGTACATGGCTGTGTGTAACCCAGCAGGAACAGCATAGCCAATAAATTCCCATATACAGTTTCATGATATAAACTGAACAGAACACTTAAAACTTTGGGAATGTATCAGAGACTTCAGTGCAGAAAATTGTTTTCCTGGTTTTACTCTAGTATTACAAGATTACAAGTGATCATGTAGAGAGCTGGTGTGCCAATGTAGTAGAGGAACACTTGGTTTGCTACTCCCAACACTCATGCACTGTATGAAACCTATTCCACTTACAGCAAACATTCCTGGATTCTCAAGGAAGAGTGGAAATGCACTCACTCCTTCCAATGAAATGCACGAATGAGTGAATGGAATGGAAGGTGTATATGGCTGTGTGAAAGCAAGTAGGGAGAGCTTACCTAGTGTATTCTGATACACTGTTTCATGAGATAAGGTCAATACAGCACTTAGAACTTTGGCAATATTTCAGGAAGTTTGGTGCGGAAAGTTGTTGTCTTGGTTTTACACTAGTATTTCATGATTACATAGGACCACGTATATAGCTGGTGTGCTAATATATTAGAGGAACACTCGGTTTCCTATTCCCAATCAGCACTCACTGTAGGGTATCTATGCCACTTAGAGCAAGCCTTCTGTGATGCTCAGGAAAGAGTGTAAATGCACTCACTCTTCCCGTTCACATGTGTGTATTAGTGAATGGAATGGAAGGTATACATGGATGTGTGAAAACAAGCAGAGACAGTGTAACAATGTATTCCCATGCACAGTTTCACCACATAGGATCAATACAAACTGTAGAACTTCGCAATATTTCTGGGAGTTTGGTGCAGAAAGTTGTTATCTTATTTTTACACTGGAATTACATTACTACATTAGACCATGTATAAAGCTGGTATACCAGCATATTGGAGGAACACCAGGTTTGCTATTCCCAAAAAGCACTCACTGTAAGAAACCTATACCACTCACAACAAACATTCTGTGATGCTCAAGGATTAGAAGAAACGCATTTGCTCCTCCAGGTCAAATGCGTGTATCAGTGAATGGAATGGAAGGTGTACATCTCTGTGTGAAAGTAAGCAGAGAGAGCGTTCCCAATGTATTCCTATACACAGTTTCATGAGATAAGCTTAATAGAACACTATAAACTGTATGAATGTTTCAGGGACTTTGGTGCAGAAAGTTGTTTGCTTGGTTTTACTCTTTTGTAACAGGATTGCAAGTGATCATGTAGAGAGCTGGTGTACTCACATATTAGAGAAACACTAGCTTTGTTATTCCCAACAAGCACTCACTGTATGAGACCTACTGCACTTATAGCAAACATTCTGTGATGCTCAGGGGAGTGTGAAAATGCACTCGCTCTTCCTGGTAAAATGCACATATGAGTGAGTGGAATGGAAGGTGTACATGTCTGTGTGTAAGCAAGCAGGGACAGCATTCCCAATGTATTACCACACACAGTTTCATAAGATAAGCTCAACAAACCCTTAGAACTTTGGGAAGGTTTCAGGGACATCAGTGCAGAAAGTTGTTTTTTGGTTGTACTTTGGTATTACAGGATCACATTGGAGCATGTATATAGCAAGTGTACCAACATGATAGAGGAACACTAGGTTTGCTAGTCCCAACAAGCACTCACTCTTCAAAATCTATACCACCTACTGCAAATGTTCTGTGATTTTCAGGAAAGGGTGGAAAGACAGTCACTCTTTCTGTTCATATGCTTGTATGAGTGACTGGAGTGGACTGTGTACATGGCTGTGTGTAAGCTAGCAGGGATACCGTAGCCAATGTACTCCCCTTCACAGTTTCAAAAGATAAGCTAAATAGAACACTTAGAACTTTGGGAATGTTTCAGGGGCATCAGTGCAGAAAGTTGTTTGCTTGGTTTTACTCTAGTATTACAGGATTACAAGGGTTCAAGTAGAAAGCTGGTGTACCAACATATTAGAGGAACATGATGTTTCCTAATCCCAACAGGCACTCACAATAGGAAATCTATTCCACTTACAGCAAATATTCTGGGATGCTCAGGGAAGGGTGGAAATGCAGTCACTCTTCTCATTAAAATGCACCTATGAGTGAATGAAATGGAAGATTGTTCATGGCTGTGTGAAGGAAAGCAGAGACAGCGTACCCAATGTATTCCCATATGCTGTTCCATGAGAGATGGTCAATACAACACTTAGAACATCAGCAATGCTTCAGGGAGTTTGGTGCAGAAAGTTATTTCTTTGTTTTACACTGGTATTACAGGATTACAAGGGAGCATGCATAGAGCTAGTGTACCAACATATTAGAGGAATACTAGCTTTGCTAGTTCAAACAAACACTCACTGTAGGAAACCTACACCACTTACACTCAACATTCTGTGATGCTCAGGCAAGGGTGGAAACGTGCTCACTCATCCCAGTCAAATGCATGTGTAGGTGAAAGTAAGGGAATGAGTACATGACTGTGTGTCAGCAAGCAGGGACAGCATACACAATATAATCCCTTATGTAGTTTGATGACATAAGCTCAACACAACAATTAGAACTTTGGGAATGTTTCAGGGAATTTGGTGCACAAAGTTGTTTTCTTGGTTTTACACTGGTGTTACATGTTTACATAGGACCATGCATAGAGCTGGCATACCAACATATTAGAGGAAAACTAGGTGTTCTATTCCCAACAAGCACTCACTGTAGGAAACCTCTAACACTTACAGCAAACATTCTGTGATACTCAGGAATTGGTGGAAATGCAGTTGATCTTCCCAGTCAAATGCACACGTGAGTGAATGTAGTGGAATGCGCAAATGGCTGTTTGTAAGCAACCAGGGACAGCATACTGATTGTGTTACCATACACAATTTCATGAGATAAGCTCAACACAACTCTGAGAACTGAGGAATGTTTCTGGAACTTCAGTGCAGAAAGTTCTTTTCTTGGTTTTACTCTGGTATAACAGGATGACAAGTGAGTATGTATGTAGCTGGTGTACCAACATATTAGAGGAACACTAGATTTGCTATTTCCAACAAGCACTCACTGTAGGAAATCTATAGCACTTACAGGAAACATTCTGTGATGCTCAGAGAAGGGTGGGAGTGCACTTGCTCTTCCAGGTCAAATGCGTGTTTGTATGAATGGAATGGAAATTGTACATGGCTGTGTGTAAGTCAGAAAGGACAGTGTAGCCAATATATTCATATACACAGTTTCATGAGATAAGCTTAACAGAACACTTAGAAAGTTGGCAGTGTTTTAGGAACTTCAGTGTAGAAAGTTGTTTCCTCGGATTTACACTGGTATTACAGGATTACAAAGGAGTATGCATAGAGCTAATTGACAAACATATTAGAGGAACACTAGATTTACTAGTCCGAACAAACACTCGGTACTGGAACCTATACCAATTAGAGTCAACATTCTGCGATGCTCAGGAAAGGGTGGAAACACACTTGGTCTTCCCGGTGAAATGCGTGTATGGGTGAATGTAACGGAATGGGTGCATGGCTGTGTGTAAGCAAGCAAGGACAGCGTACCCAGTGTATTACGATATACAACTTCATGACATTGGCTCAACAAAACACTTAGAACTTTGGGAATGTTTGTGGGAGTTTGCCACAGAAAGTTGTTTTCTTAGTTTTACACTGGTATAGCAGGATTACAAGGGATCATGTAGAGAGTGGGTGTACCAACATATTAGAAGAACACTAGGTTTGCTATTCCCAGGAGGCACTCACTGTAGGAACCCTATGCAACTTACATCAAACATTCTGCAACTCTCAGAGAAAGGTGGAAATACACTTACTCTTCCCGGTCAAATGCGCATATGCGTGAATGCAGTGGAATGGGTAAATGGCTGTGTGTAAGCAACCAGGGACATTGTACCCAGTGTATTCCCATACACAGTTTCATGAGATAAGCTCAACAAAACTCTAAAACTTTGGGAATGTTTCAAGAACTTCGGAGCAGAAGGTTGTTTTATCAGTTTTACTGTGGTATTACAGGATGACAAGGGATCATGTAGAGAGCAGGTGTACCAACATATTAGAGGAACACTAGGTTTGCTATTCCCAACAAGCACTCACTGTAGGAAACTTATTCCACTTACAGTAAACATTCTGGGATGCTCAGGGAAGAACGCAAACACACTCGGTTCTCCTGGTCAAATACGCGTATGAGTGAATGGAAGGGAAGTTGTACATGGCTGTGTGAAAGCAAGCAGGGACAGCGTACCCAATATATTCCCACACACTGTTTCATGAGATAAGGTCAATACAACTTAGAACTTTGGCAGTCTTTCAGGGAGTTTGGTGCAGAAAATTGTTGTCTTGGTTTTACACTTGTATAACATGGTTACATAGGACCATGTATGGAGCTGGAGTACCAAAATATTAGAATAACAGTAGGTTTACTATTCCCAAGAAGCACTCACTGTAGGAATTCTATACCACTTACAGCAAAAATTCTGCAATGCTCAGGAATTGGTGGAAACACAGTCCCTCTTCCCAGGAAATGTGCTCATGTGTGAATGAAGTGGAATGGGAACATTGCTGTGTGTAAGCAAGCAGGGACAGCATTCCCAATGTATTCTCATACAGAGTTTCATGAGCTAAGCTCAACACAACACGTAGAACTTTGGAAATGTTTCAGGGCCCTCGTTGCTGATTGTTGATTTCTTGGTTTTACACTGTTATTACAGGATTGCAAGGGAGTATGCATAAAGCTAGTGTACCAACATATTACAGGACAACTCCATTTGATATTCTGAAGAAGGACTCAGTGCAGGAAACCTATAACATGCACAGTAAACATTCTGCGATGCTCAGGTAAGTGAGCAAATGCACTCGGTCTTCCTGGTCAAATGGGTGTATGAGTGAGTGTAATGGAATGGGTACATCGCTGTTCGTAAGCAAGCAGGGACAGCATCCCCAAAGTATTTCAATGTACAGCTTCAAAAAATAAGCTTGACACAACACTTAGAATCTTGGCAATGTTTCAGGGAATTTGGTGTAGAAAGTTTTTTTCTTATGTTTACATTGGTATTACACGTTTATATAGGACCATGTATAGACTTGGTGTACCAACATATTGGAGGAACACTAGATTTGCTATTCTGAACAAGCATTCACTTTAGGCAACCTTCACAACTTATAGTAAATATTCTGCGATGATCAGTAATTGGTGGAAACGCAGTCGTTGTTCCCGGTAAAATGCCCGTATGAGTAAATGAAGTGGTATTCTTACATGCCTGTGTTTAAGCTAGCAGGGCAGGGTACCCAATGTATTCTCATACACACTTGTATAATATAAGCTCAACAAAACACGTAGAACTTTGGGAATGTTTCAGTGACTTCAGTGCCGAAAGTTGTTTTCTTGGCTGTATTCTGGGATTACAGGATTACATAGGAGCATGTATATAGCTGGTGTACAAACATATTAGAGGAACACTAGGTTTGTCACTGTTGAAAACCTGTACCACTTACAGCAAACAATCTGCGATGCCCAGGAAAGGGTGGAAACACACTCACACTGCCTGGTCAAAAGTGCCTATGAGGAAATGGAATGGAATGGGAACGTGGCTGTGTGTCAGCAGGCAGGGACAGCATACCCTATGCATTGTCTTACACAGTTTCATTACATAAACTCAACACAACCCTTAGAACTTTGTCAATGCTTCAGGGAGTTTGGTGCATAGAATTATTTTCTTGGTTTTACACTGGTTTTACAGAATTACTTAGGATCATGTCTTGTGCTTGTGTACCAACATATCAGAGGATTATTAGATTTGCTAATCAGATATTGGTGGAAACGCAGTTGCTCCTCCTGATGAAATGTGCATATGAGTGTCTGGAGTGTGATGGGTACATTGCTGTGTATAAGCAAGCAGGGACAGTGTACCCAATTTATTTCCACATACATTTTCATGAGATAAGCTGAACACAACACTTAAAACTTTGGCAGTGTTTCAGGGACTCCAATACAGAAAGTTATTTTCTTGGTTTTACACCTGTATTACAGAATTAGAAGACAGTATGCATAGAGATACTCTACCAACATATTAGAGGAACACTAGGTTTGCTAGTTAGAAAAAAACACTCACTGTAGCCAACCTACACCACCTACAGCAACCATTTTGCGATGCTCAGCAAATGGTGGATATGCACTCTGTCATCCCGTTCAAATGAATGTGTGAGTGAATGGAATGGAAGGTGTACATGACTGTGTGTAAGCAGCAGAAAAAGCATAGCCAGTGTTTTCCCAAACACAGTATCATGAGGTTAGCTCAACAGAACACTTAGAACTTTGGGAATGTTTCAGGAACTGCGGTGCAGAAAGTAGTTATCTTGTTTTTACTCTGGTAATACAAGGATACAAGGGAGGATATATAGAGCTGATGAAGCAGCATAGGAAAGGAACACTAAATTTCCTATTCCCAACAATTACTTACTGTAGGAAACCTATACCACTTATAGCAAAGATACTGTGATCCTCACAGAAGTGAAAACACACTTGCTCTTCCCAGTCAAATGCTCGTACGGATGAATGGAATGGAATGGGTACATTGCTGTGTGTAAGCAAGAAGGGAGAGAGAAACCAATTTACTGCCATAAGCAGTTTCATGAGATGAGCTCAAAAGACCACTTAGAGCCTTGGAAATATTTCAGGGACATCTGTGCAGAAAGTTGTTTTCTTGGTTTGACTCTGGTATTACAGGATTATAAAGGAGCATGTACAGAGCTGATCTACTAACATATTAGAGAAACACTAGGATGATATTCCCAACAAGCACTCATTGTAGCAAACCTATACCACTTACAGCAAACATTTTGCAATGCTCAGGGAAGGGTGGGAAAGCATTCACTCCTCCTGGTCAAATGCCTGTATGAGTGAATGCAGTGGAGTGAGTACATTGCTGTTTGTCAACAATCAGGTGAAGCATACTCAATGTATTCTCATACACAGTTTCAAGAGATAAGCTCATCACAACCCATGGAACTTTGGGAATGTTTCAAGGAATTCCATGAGAAATTTCTTTTCTTGGATTTACCCTTCTATTACATGACTACATAGAGCATGTATACGAACTTTGTACCAAGATAATAAAGGAACACTAGGGGGGCTGGGGATTTAGCTCAGCGGCAAAAGCACCTGCCTGGCAAGCGCAAGGTCGTGAGTTCAGTTCCCGGTACTGGAGAAAAACAAAAAAACCAAAACAAACAAACAAACAAACAAAAAAAACCAAAATAAAGGAACACTAGGATTGATATTCCCAACAAGCACTCACTGTGGTTAATCTATACCACTTACAGTAAAGATTCTGCTATGCTCTGAGTTGGGTGGAAATGCAGTTGCTCTTCCATGTGAAAAGGCTTATAAGTGAATGGAATGGAATGGGAACACTGCTATGTGTAAGGAAGTCAGGACAGCATACTCAATGTACTCCCATACACAGTTTAATTACACAAGTACAACACAACATTTAGATCTTTGGGAAAGTTTTAGTGATTTCGGTGCAGAAAATTGTTTTCTGGTTTTACCCTGGTATTAAAGGACTACATAAGACCATGTATAGAGCTCGTGTACCAACATAATAGAGGAACACTAGGTTTAGTATTCTCAGCAGTCACTTTCTGTAGAAAACCTATACCACTTGCAGCAAAGATACTGGGATTCTCAGGGAAGAGTGGAAATGCATTTGCTCTTCCCGGTTCAAATGTGCCCATCGATGAATGCAAGGAAAGGGTACATTCCTGTGTGTAAGGAAGCAGCCATTGTTCACAATGTATTTGCATACAAAGTTTCATGAGATAAGCTCAACAGAAAACTTAGAACTTAGGGAATATTTAGGGATTTCAGTGCAGAAAGTTGTTTTCTTGCTTATGTACTGCAATTACAGGATTACATAGTAGTATATGTACAGATCGTGTACCACTGTATTACAGCAACACTAAGATTAGTACTGCCAACAATCACTCACTGTAGGAAATCTATACAACTTACAACTAAGATTATGCAATGCTCAGGGATGGGTGGAAACGCATCTATTCTTCCCTGAGTGAATGCAATGGAATCATCACATTGCTGTGTGTAAGCAAGCGGGGACAGTGTACTCAATGTATTCCCATACACAGTTTCATGGGATAAGCTTAACACAATACTTAAAACTTCCGTACTGTTTCAGTGAATTTGGTGCAGATAGTTGTTTCCTTCATTTCACCCTGGCATTACATGATTACATAGACAAATGCATAGAGCTGCTGTAACAATATACTAGAGGAACACTAGGTTTACTACTTCCAAGAAGCACTCAGTGTTGGAAATGTCGACCAATTACAGCACAGATTCCATGATCCTCACAGAAGGGTGGAAACACATTCACCCCCCTGGTCAAATGTGCGTATGAGTGAAAGGAATGGATTGCATATACTGCTGTGTGTAAACAAGCAGGGACAGCGTACTCTTTGTATTCCTATACACAGTTTCATGAGATAGCTCAACATAACACTGAGAAATTTGGAAATGTCTCAGGGAATTCGATGCAGAAAGTTGTTTTCTTGGTTTTACACTGGTATTACATGATTGCATAGGAGCATGGGTGGAGCTTGTGCAGCAACATAACACAGGAACATGAGGTTTAGTACTCCCATCAGGCACTCACTGTAGGAAACCTATACCACTTACAGCAAAGATACTCAAATGCTCAGGGGAGTGTTTACATGCATTTGCTCTTCCCAGTCATATGCCCCTGTCAGTGAATGCAATGGATTGGGTACATTGCTGTGTGTAAGCAACCAGGTACAGCATACCCAATGTACTCTCATACAGAGTTTCATTAAATAAGCTCAACACAACACTTAAAACTTTGGGAATGTTTCAGGGAGTTTGGTGTAGGAAGTTGTTTTCTTGCTTTTAAAGTGGAATTACAAGATTACATAGGATCATGAATAAAGCCTGTGTACCAACAGATTAGAAGTACACTAGGTTTAATATTCCCAAGAAGCGCTCACTGAAGGAAAACTATACCACTTACAGCAACGATATTGGTGTGTTCAAGGAAGGGTTGAAACACATTCACTCTTCTAGGTCAAATGCAAGCGTGAGTGAATGCAATGAATTTGGTACATTGCTGTCTGTAAGGAAACCGGGAGAGTGTACCCACTGTATTCCCATACATAGTTTTATGAGATAAACTGAACACAACACTTAGAAGTTTGGTTATATTTCAGCAATTTAGTGTAGAAATTTGTTTTCTTCATTTCACCCTGGTCATTACATGATTACACAGGAGCATTATAGAGCTGCTGTAACAATGTAATACAGGAACACTAGATTGAGTATCCTCAACAAGCACTCAGTGTAGGAAACCTATACTGCTTACAACAAAGATACTGGGATGCTCAGAAAAGGGTGGAAATGGATTCTCTTTTACTGGTCAAATGGGCATATGAGTTAGTGCAATGGAATGGGTTCATTGCTGTGTGTAAGCAAGCAGGGACAGTGTAGCCAATGTATTCCCATGCATGGTTTCATGTGACACGCTCAACACAGCACTTAGACCTTTGGGAATACCTCAGGGAGTTTGCTGCACAACCTTGCTTTCTTGCTTTTACACAGCTATTACAAGACTACATAGGAGCATGTAAAGTTTGTGAACCAGCTTAGTGGAACAGGTTGAGTTGAGTAATACCAACAAGCATTAAGTGTAGAAACCTATTTCACTTACAGCAAAGATATTGGTATCCTGGGGGATGGGTGTAAAGGCATTTGCTCTTCCTGTTCAAATGTGCATATGTGTGAATACGATGGAATTGGGACATTACTCTGTGTAAGCAGGCAGCCACAACATACTCAGTGCATTCCCATACACACTTTCAGAAGATAGCCTAAACACAACCCTTAGAACTTTGGGAATGTTTCAGGGAATTTGGCATAGAAATTTCTTCTATTGGTTTTACACTGGTATTACATGATTACATAGAAGCATATGTACAACTTGTGCACCAAGATAATACAGGAACACTAAGTTTGATATTCCCAGGAAGCACTCAGTGTAGGAAACCTATAACACAGCAAAGATACTGGTATGCTCGTGGAAGGGTAGGAAGACATTCGCTTGTCCCAGTCAAATGTACCTATGAGTGAATGCAGTGGAACAAGTACATTGCTGTGTGTAAGCAAACAGGGACAGTGTATCCAATGTATTCCCATACACTGTTTCATGTGATAAGCTCAGAAACAACACTTAGAACTTTAGGAATGTTTCAGGGATTTCAGTGCAGAAAGTTTTTTCTTGGTTTTGCCCTGGTATTACAGGATTACATAGGACCATGTATGGAGCTTGTGTACCAACAAAATAGAGGAAAACTAGGTTTAGTATTCCCAGCAATCACTCAATGTCGGGAAACCTATACCACTTACAGCACAGAGTCTGCATTAATCAGGAATGGGTGGAAACGCAACTCTCCTCCCGATCAAATGAGTTTATAAGTGGAATGGATTGAATACATTGCTGTTTGTAAGCAAACAGGAACAGCATAGTCTGAGCTTTTCCCTACACAGTTTCATGAGATAAGCTCAACACAACATTTAGAATTTGGGAATGTTTCAGAGAATTTGGTGCAGAATGTTGTTTTCTTCATTTTACCTTGGTATTACATGATAACATAAGAACATAGAGTGAGGTTGTGTACCAAGACAATACAGGTACGCTAGGTTTAGTTTTTCCAACAACAGTCACTGTGGGAAACCTATACCACTTGCTGCAAAGATACTAGGATGTTCAGGGAAGTGTGGAACTGCATTCACTCTTCCCTGTCAAATGCGCCCATCAGTGAGTGCCATGCAATAGGTACATTCCTGTGTGAAAGCAAGAAGGGATATTGTACACAATGTATTTGCATACAGTGTTCCATGAGAAAACCTCACCAAAAGACTGAGAAGTTTGGGAATGTTTCAGGGAATTCAGTACAGAAAGTTGTTTTCTTGGTTTTACCCTGGTATTACGTGATTACGTAGGAGCATGGATAAAGCTTGTGTAGCAACATAACACACGAACACTAGGTTTAGTATTCCCAACAAGCACTCACTGTAGGAAAACTATACCACTTACAGAAAAGATACTGATATGCTCACGAAAAAGTTTAAACACATTTGCTCTTCCCTGTCAAATGCATATATCAGTGAATGCAATGCATTGGATACATTGCTGTGCTTACAATTAAGCATGCCTAATGTACTCTAATACACAATTTCATGAGATAAGCTGAATACAACACTAAAAACTTTGGGAATGTTTCATGGAGTTTGGTGCAGGAAGTTGCTTTCTTGCTTTTACAGTGGTATTACAGGATTCCATAGGAGCATTTATAGAGCTTAAGCACCAACATATTGGAGGAACACTAGGTTTACATTTCCCAAGAAGCATTCACTGTAGGATACCTGTACCACTTACAGCAAAGATCTTGGTGTGTCCAGGGAGGGGTTGAAATGCATTCAGTCCTCCAGGTCATATGCACGTATGTGTGAATGCAATGGAGTGGTTACATTACTGTGTGCAAGCAAGTAGGGAGAGTATATGCAATATATTCCCATACACACTTTCATGAGATAAGCTCAACACAACACTTAGAACTTCGGGAATGTTTCAATAATTCAATGTAGAAATTTGTTTTTGTCCTTTTACCTTGACATTATATGATTACATAGAAGCAAGTATAAAGCTGCTGTACCAGTATAATACAGGAACACTAGGTTTAGTATCCCCAACAAGTACTTGCTGTAGGAAATCTACACCACTTACAACAGACATACTGGGATGCTCAGAGAAGCATGGAAACGGATGCTCTCTTACCGGTAAAATGTACATATGAGTGAATGCAATGAAATGGGTATATTGCTATGTGTAAGCAAGCAGGGACAGCGTAGCAAATGTATTCCCATACAAGGTTTCATGTGATATGCTCAGCACAACACTTAGACCTTTGGGAATTTTTCAGGGAGTTTGGTGCACAAAGTTCTCTTCTGGATTTTATACTGCTTTTACAAGACTACATAGGAGCATGTATAGAGCTTGTGAAACTACATATTAGAGGAATACTAGGTTTAATAATATCAACAAAGACTAACTATAGAAAATCTATAGAACTTACAGCAAAGATACTGGTATCCTCGGGGCACAGTGGAAAGTCATTTGCTCTTCCCGTTCAAATGTGCATATGAGTGAATGCAATGGAATGGGTACATTGCTGTGTAAGCAAGCAGGGACAGCATACGCAATGTATTCCGGTGCACAGTTCCAGGAGATAAGTTTAACCAAACACTTGGAACTTTAGGAATGTCTTGGGCAGTTCCATGTTGTAAATTGTTTTCTTGCTTTTACACTGATATTACAGGATTACTTGGAGCATGTATACAGCTTGTGCATCAACATATGAGGAAAACTATGTTTAGTGTTCCCAACAGTCACTCACTGTTTTACACTTATACCACTTTTAGTAAAGGTTCTGTGATGTTCACAGTAGCATGGAAGCACATTCGTGCTTCCCAGTGAAAACCACTTAAAAGTGAATGGAATGGAATGTGAACATTGCTCTCCAAACTACTCGTTGTATGCCCATACACTGTTTAATGAGATAGCACAACAGAACCTCGAATCCTCTGGAAATGTTTCAGGGATTTCAGTGCGGAACATTGTTTTCTTGCTTCTACAATGGTGTTACAGAACGACATAGGAGCATGAATAGATCTTGTGTACCGACATATTAGAGGAACACTAGGTTTACTTTGCCCAAGAGGCACTCACTGTAGGATACCTTTGCCACTTACAGCAAAGACTCTGGTATGCTCAGGGAAGGGTTGAAACGCATTAGTTCCTTGAGATCAAATGTGCTGTTGTGTGAATGCAATGGATTGGGTACACTGCTGTGTAAGTAAACAGGAAGAGTGTACCCATATGCAGTTTCATGAGATAAGCTCAACACAACACTTAGAACTTTGGGAATGTTTCAGGAATTTGGTGTAGAAATTTATTTTCTTCATTTTACCCTGGCATTACATGATTACCTAGGAGCATGTATAGAGCTGCTCTCCCAGTATAGTACAGAAACACTAAGTTTAGTATTCCCAACAAGCATTCACTGTAGGAAACCTATACCACTGACAACAAAGATCCTGGGATGCTCAGAAAGGCGTGGAAATGGATTTTCTCTTAACAGTCAAATGCACGGACTTGAACCACGGGACCAGCAACTTCCAGAGCACTCACTCACTCGGCACAGGGCGCATGGGCACTGGGAGAGCTACGTGCCCCACCCTCAGCCAGAGAAGTCCCTGAGGCTTCTAAGTGAGGGCCTCCTCTCTGCCATGGGTGCAGGGAGGGGAGAGACTCAGTCTGTAATAGCAGCAGGGTCCTGGGTTGCCCACTCTGCCCTCAGGAAGTAGATGGGAAATGCCTGGCTCTCTCTGCAAGTTTCACGTGGGAACCCTGGTGGTGTGAGCAAAGCTCGGACTTGAACCATGGGACCAACAGCTCCCAGAGCACTAAACACCACCCCACCAAATGCAAAGACCAGATCCAAAAATGGGCAGCTGAGATGAATACACACTTCTCAGATAAGGAAATACAAATGGCAAATAAACACATGAGAAAATGTTCAACATCATTAGTCATTCGAGAAATGCAAATTAAAATAACACTGAGATTCCACCCTACCCCAGTAAGAATGGCTAGCATTAAGAAATCAACCAATAACAATTGCTGGTGAGGCTGTGGAGAAATAGGAACCCTTTTCCACTGCTGGTGGGAATGCAGACTGGTGAAACCACTGTGGAAATCAGTTTGGAGATTCCTCGGAAAACTAGGTCTAGAGGTCCCATTCAACCCAGTTATCCCCCTGCTGGGTATTTTCCCAGAAGATCTAAAAACATCATATCACAGTGATATATGTGCACCTATGTTCATAGCAGCACAATTTGTAATTGCTAAAATGTGGAAGCAACCCAAATGTCCATCCACTGAGGATTAGATAAGAAAATTGTGGTACTTTCATAGAATGGAATATTACTCAGCTGTAAAGAAAGATAAACTTGAGGCCTTTATAGGTAAATGGTCACAACTAGAGACCATACTTATAAGTGAAATAAATCAGACGTGTGTGTGCAAGCACCACATAGTTTCACTAGTGCAAAACCTGAAAGAGTTCATTTAAACTAGGAGGTATGGTAGACACTGTGAAATGATAGGAAAACACTCGACGGTAAGGGACAACTGGGATGTGGGAAAAGAGAAGGGAAAGAAGGAGAGATTTTGTATGTATGTATATACAGAATAGTTAACATAGTTGTTCTACTGTCTTGTATTTCTTTGCTGAGAGAAACTGTCAATGAATCCTTGATTGATCAGTATTGCATGTCTCTATCTGTTTTTATGAGAAATCACTTTGAAGGTATCAATATGTAATACAGCAAGCATTAATTTCCTACCACTTTGTTTGTAACTCTGTATTGTCTGTACTGTTCTTTTGCTATATTGTAAAATGTTGTCTGTCTGTTAATGTTTTCCTTCTTTTATTTTTAAAATAAAAAAACCAGGCAAATGTGCATATGAGTGAATGCAAAGGAATGGGTTCAATGCTGTGTGTAAACAAGCAGGGACAGAGTAGCCAATGTATTCCCATACACGCTTCCCTGTGATACGCTCAACACAACACTTAGACCTTTGGGAACTTTTCAGGGAGTTTGATGCACGAAGTTGTATTCTTGCTTTCACACTGCTATTACAGGACTGCATAGGAACATGTGTAGAGCTTGTGAAATTACATATTAGATGAATATTAAGTTTAGTAACATCAACAAGCACTGACTGTAGGAAACCTATGCAACTTACAGCAAAGGTACTGGTATCCTCGAGGCATGGTGGAAAGTCATTTTCCCTTCCTGTTCAAATGCGCATATGAGTGAATGCAATGGAATGGGTACATTGCTGTGTAAGCAAGCAGGGCAGCATATTCAGTGTGTTCCAGTGCACAGTTCCATGAGATAAGTTCAACCCAACACTTGGAACTTTAGGAATGCCTTAGGTAGTTCCATGTAGTAAATTGCTTTCTTTCATTTACCCTGGTTTTAGAGGATTACTTAGGAGCATGTATAGGGCTTGTGTATGGGATGATGAGATGAACTCCACACAGCACTTAAAACCTGGGGAATGTTTCAAGGGTTTTTCTGCAAAAAGTTATTTTCTTGGTTTTGCCCTGCTATTACAGGACTACATAGGACCATGTATAGAGCTTGTGTACCAACATAATAGATGAAAACTAGTTTTAGTATTCCCAAAAAACACTCACTGTAGGAAACGTATTCCACTGTCAGCAAAGATTCTGTGAAGCTCAGGGAAGGGTGGATACAATTTCCCTCTTTCTGGTCAAATTCGCGTCTTAGTGAAAGCAAAGAAATGGCCACATTGCTGTGCATAACCACACTTGAAGAGTGTACCCAATATATTCATGCACACGGTTTCATGAGATAAGCTGAACACAACAATTAGAACTTGGGGAATGTTTCAGGGGTTCGGTGCAGAAAGTTGTTTTCTTGCTTCTACAATGGTATTACAGGATTACATATGAGCATGTATAGAGCTTATGTACTATATATTAAAGGAACAGTAGGTTTACTACTTTCAACAAGCACTCACTGTGGGAAAGCTATACAACTTACAACAAAAATTCAGCAATGCTTAGGGAAGGGTGGAAATGCACCTACTCTTCCCATTCAATTTCATGTATGAGTAATGTAATGGAATGGGGACATTCCTGTGTGTAAGCAGGAAGGGACAGCGTAACTAGTGTATTGCCATACACAGTTTCATGAGAAAAGCCTAGCACAACACTTAGAACACTGAGAATGTTTCAGGGACTTCATTGAAGAAAGTTCTTTTAATTTTACACCAGAATTGCAGGATTACATACGAGCATGTATTGTGCTGGTGTACAAACCTGTTAGAGGAAGATTAGGCTTACTATTCCCAACAAGCACTTACTGGAGTAAACCTATACTTCTTACAAAAAATATTCTGCGGTGCTCTGGGAAGGGTGGAAATACTCTCAGTCTTTTGGGTTAAAAGCGCCTATGAGTAATTGAAATGTAATTGTTGCATTGCTGTGTGTAAGCAAGAAGGTACAGCGTACTCAATATTTTTCCATACACAGTTTCATCAGATAAGCTCAAACACAACACTTCAAGCTTTAGGAATGTTTCAGGGAGCTTGGTGCAGAAAGTTGTTTTCTTCATTTTACACTGGCATTACATGACTACATTGGAGCATGTGTAGAGATTTTGTATCAACATAATAGAGGAACACTAGGTTTACTACTGTCAACCAGCACTCAGTGTAGGAAACCTATACCACTTATAGCAAACATTCTGCAATGCTCTGGGAAGGATGGAAATGCACTCGCTCTTCTCAGTCAAATGCGCGTATGAGTGAATGGAATGGACTGAGTTCATTGCTGTGTGTAAGAAAGCAGGCATAGCGAATCCATTGTATTTCTATACAGACTTTCATGAGATAAGCTGAACACAACACTTAGATTATTGGGAATATTTCAGGAACTTTGTTGCAGAAGGTTGTTTTCTTGCTTTTACACTGCTACTGTACGATTACATAGGAGCAACTATAGAGCTGGTGTACCTACATATTAGAGGAACACTAGGTTTGATACTTCCAACAAGCACTCACTGTACGAGGCCTATACCACCTACAGCAAACTTTCTGCAGTGCTCAGGGAAGGGTGGAAAGGAAGTCACTCTTCCAGGTCAAATGTACCTAGGACTGAATGGAATGCAATGTATACATGAGTGTGTGAAAGTAAGCAGAGATAGCATTCCCAATGTATCCCCATACAGAGTTTCATGAGATAAGCTCAATATTACAATTTAAACATTGGGAATGTTCCAGGTATTTTGGTGCAGAAAGTTGTTTTCATGGTTTTACACTGGTAATACATGATCACATAGGACCATGTATGCAGCTGGAGTACCAACACAGTGGAGGAACACTAAGCTTGATATTCCCAACAAACACTCCCTGTAAGAAACCTATATCATATAGAGGAAGCATTCTGCAGTGCTCTGGAATGGGTGGAAATGCATTTACTCTCCCTGGACAAATGCGTGCATCAGTGAATGCGATGGAATGTATTCATGGCTGTGTGACTGCAATAAGGGACAGAGTACCCTATGTACTACCATATAGAGTTTCATGAGATAAGCTCCACACAACACTTAGAACTTTGGGAATATTTCAGGGAGTTTGGTACACAAGGTTGGTCTCGGTTTTACACGAGTATTACATGATTACATAGCACCATGTGTAGAGCTGGCGTAACAACATATTAGAGGAACACTAGCTTTGCTTCTACCAAAAAGCATTCACTGTATCAAAGCTGTTCCACATAAACCAAACAGTGTGCAATGCTCCGGCAGGGTGGAAACGAATTCGCTCCTCCAACTCAAATGCCGGTATGAGTGAGTGGAATGTAATTTGTACATGGATTGGAAAGTAAGCAGGAACAGCACACCTAATGTTTTCTCATACACACCTTCATCAGATAAGCTGCATACAATACTTAGAACTGTGGGAATATTTCAAGGAGTTTGGTGCACAAAGTTGTTTTTGGTTTAAGACTGGTAATAACATAATCACATAGGACCATGTATGCAGGTGGTGAACCAACACATTAGTGAAAAAGTAGTTTTGCTATTTCAAACAAGCACTCACTGCAAGAAATCTATACTACCTACAGCAAAGATTTTGCAATGCTCAGGGAAGGGTGGACATGCATTCGCTCTTACCATTCAATGCACGTATGAGTGAATGGAATGGAATGAAATGAGTGTATTGCTATGTGAGCAAGCACGAACAGCGTGCCCAATGTATTCTCATGCAGAGTTTCATGAGATAAATCAAACATATCACTTAGAATTTGGGAATGTTGCAAGGACGTTGGTGCAGAAAGTTGTTTTCTTGGTTTTTCTCTGGTAGTACAGACTTAAATAGGAGCATGTCTAGAGCAGGTGTACCAATACAGTAGAGGAACACTTAATTTGCTATTTGCAACAAGCAGTCACTATAGGAAACCTATACCACTTACAGAAAACATTCTGCGATGGTCCTGGAAGGGTGGAAATGCAATCCCTCTTCCAGGGCAAATGCACGTAGTAGTGAAGGCAATGGAATATGTTCATGGGTGTACGAAAGCAAGCAGAGACAGCGTAGCCAATGTACTCCCATACACAGTTTCATGAGATAAGCTGAATACAACAGTTAGAACTTTGGGAGTGTTTCAGGGACTTAAGTGCAGAAACTTGTTTTCTAGATTGTTCTCTGTGATTACAGGATTATAGAGGAGCATCTGTGGAGCTGGAGTACAAACATATTAAAAGAACATTAGGTTTGCTATTATCAACAAACACTCACTGTAGGAAACCTATACCACTTACAGCAAACATTCTGCAATGCGCGGGAAAGGGTGAAAATGCACTCGCTTTTCTCAGTCAAATGTGCGCATGAATGAATGGAATGGAATGGGTACACTGACCTGTGTAAGCAAGCAGGAACAGCATAGCCAACGTATTCCCATACAGACTTTCATGGGATATGCTCATCACAACACTTAGAATATTGGAATGCTTCAGGAGCTTTGGTGCAGAATGTTGTTCTCTTGGTTTTACACTGGTATCGTAAGATTCCATAGGAGCATGTATGGACCTGGTGTACCACTATATTAGAGGAGCACTAAGATTACTATTCCCAACAAGCACTCACTGTAGGAAACCTATACCACCTACAATGAAATTTCTGTGATGCTCAGGGAAGGGTGGAAATGAACTCGCTCTTCCAGGTCAAATGTGTGTATAAGTGAATGGAATAGCATGTGTACATGACTGTGTAAAACCAAGCATTTACAGTGTTCCCAATGCATTTCCATACAGAGTTTCATCAGATAAGCTCATAAAAGCAATTTGAACTTTGGGAATATTCCAGGGATTCTGGTGCAGAAATTTGTTCTCTTGATTTTACACTGGCAATACATGATCTTATAACGATGTATGCAGCTGGTGTATCAACACAGTAGAGGAACACTAGGCTTGCTATTCCCAACAAGCACTCACTGTAAGAAACCTATACCACATAGAGGAAACATTCTGCAATGCTCTGGAAAGGGTGGAAAAGCACTTGCTCTCCCCAGTCAAATGCATGTGTCAGTGAATGGAATGGAATATATACATGGCTGTGTGACTGCAGTCAGGGAATCCCGTACACAATTTCATGGGATAAGCTCAATACAGCACTTGGAACTTCGGGAATGTTTCAGGGAATTGGGTGCAGAAAGTTGGTTTCTTGGTTTTACACTAGTATTTCATGATCACATAAGACCATCTATACAGCTGGTGTAGCAACATGTTAGAGGAACACTAGCTTTGCTTTCACCAGAAAGCACTCACTCTAAGAAACCTGTTCCTTGTACCCTAAACAGTGTGCAATGCTCTGGGAAGGGTGAAATTGCTCTTCTCGGATAAATGTGTGTATGAGTGAGGGGAATGTAATGTGTACATGGTCTTGGAATGTAAGCAGGACCAGCATACCCAATTTTTTCTCATACACAGTTTCATGATAAGCTCACTATAACACTTAGAACTGTGGGAATGTTTCAAGGAGTTGGTACACAAAGTTGTTTTTTATTTAACCCTGGTAATACATAATCACATAGGACTATTTATACAGCTGGTGAACCAACACATATGTGGAACACTAAGTTTGCTATTTCAAACAAGCACTCACTGCAGGAAATCTACACTACCTACAGCAAAGACTGCGATGCTCAGGGAAGGGTGGAAACGCATTCGTGCTTCCCATTGAAATGCGCATAGGGGTGAATGGAATGGAATGTGTACATGACTGTGTGTAAGCAAGCAGTGACAATCATACCAATTTATGCCCATACAGAGTTTCATGAGATAAGCTCAATTCAACAGTTTGAACTTTGGGAATGGTCCAGGGATTTTGGTGCAGAAATTTGTTTTCCTGGTTTTACAGTGGTAATGCATGATCACATAGGACCATGTTTGTAGCTGGCATACCAGCACAGTAGCGGAACACTAGGCTTGCTAGTCTCAACAAGCACTAACTGTAAGAAACCTACCCCATGAAGGAGAAGCATTCTGTGGTGCTCTGGAAATGGCAGAAATGCACTCGCTGTCCCTGGTCAAATGCATATATCAGTGGATATGATGGAACTGCACTTAGAACTTTGGGTTGATTTCAAGCAGTGTGGTGCACAAAGTTGTTTTAGGTTTAACACTGGTAATACATAATGACATAGAATGAATGGAATATGTCCATGTCTGTGTGACCACAATCAGGAACAGCATACCCTATGCACTCCCATACACAGTTCCATGAGATAAGCTCAATACAACACTGAAAACTTTCAGAATGTCTCAGGCAGTTTGGTGCAGAAAGTTGATTTCTTCATTTTACACTGGTATCATATGGTCACATAGGAGTATGTATAGAGCTGGTATAATAACACATCAGAGGAACAGTACCTTAGCTTATCCCCAAAAGTACTCACTGTAACAAACCTCTTCCACATACACCAAACAGTGCAATTCTCCTGGAAGGGTGGAAATGAATTCACTCTTCCAGGTCAAATGCATGTATCAGTGAATGGAATGGAATGTGTACATGGCTGCATGACCACAATCAGAGACAGCATAGCCAATGTACTCCTGTACACAGTTTTATGAGATAAGCTCAATGCAACACTTAGAACTTTGGGAATGTTTCAGGGAGTTTGGTGTGGAAAGTTGGTTTCTCGATTTTACACTGGTATTACATGATCACATAGGACCATGGATAGAGCTGGTGTAAAAACGCATTAAAGGAACACTACCTTTGCTTTCCCCAAAAAGCACTCACTGTAGGAAAACTGTTCTCCATGCACCAAACAGTGTGTAATGCTCCAGGAATGGTGGAAAAGTACTCGCTCTTCCAGTCAAATGTGCGAATGTGTGAGTGGAATGTAATATGCACATGGTTTTGGAAAATAAGCAAGAACAGTGTTATGGTTGATACATTGTGTCAACTTGGGGAGTCTAGAGGTTTGGCTAAGTAACTTAGCAGGAAGCCAGAGTGCTTACTTTGTATACATCCTGAGCCTGTGGAAGAGGAGGGCATGGAGATTATGTGAGACCTACATGCCCCTTAGGTGGGGGTAGCCTGTTTACAAAGTAAGGCAGAAAAAGAAGCTGCTTGCTGCCATTCCTCCTTTTTCCTCTGGCTGCTTTGCTGTTCAGCTGCTGTTCCCCTCTTTGCTCCTGTTGCTTTGCTACTTTCTGCCTCGGACCCAGCCAAGTATGAACTGAAACCTCCACAAACTGTAAGCTAAATAAACCTTTCCTT
>NW_004955518.1:72502-73609 GCF_000276665.1 Chinchilla lanigera | reverse complement strand
AAACATCATATCACAGTGATATATGTGCACCTATGTTCATAGCAGCACAATTTGTAATCGCTAAAATGTGGAAGCAACCCAAATGTCCATCCACTGAGGATTGGATAAGAAAATTATGGTACTTTTATATAATGTCCTACTTTTTCTACCTGTTTATTTGTTTGCTCGTCTTGACGTTTCATTCCTCCTGTTGTTCTTGAAATTGTGGTCTGATCTTTCTCTGTCCAGAATATCTTTTAGTACTCTTTGTAATGCTTGTTTGGTGCTCATGAAGTTCTTCAATTGTTCTTTGTTGTGAAAATATTTTATTTCTCCATTGAATTTGAGAGACAGTTTGGCAGGTACATCAGTCTTGGTTGGAAGCTGTTCTCTCTCAGGGCCTGTAATGTTTCACTCCAAGCTCTTCTTGATTGGATTGTTTGTGCTGAGAAGTCTGCTGTGATTCTGATGGGTTTCCCTTTATAGGTAATCTGTTTCTTTTCTCTAGCAGCTTTTAATATTTTTTTCTTTTGCTAGAATTCTGGAAACTTAACTATTATATGTCTGGGTGTAGTTTTATTTTGGTTGTGGTTGTTTGGCGTTCTAAATGCCTCATTTACCTATATATCAGGTTCTGTTTCCTTCCTTGGGAAATTTTCTTCTATGATTTCTGCCAGTAATCTTTTAATGTCATTTGTGTTGTTTCCTGCTGTTTCATTGACTAGTATAATTAGAACATTATTCCTCTTTGCCTCATCTTGCAGCTGTTGAATTGACTTTTCCTGGATCCTTGTTGTTTTTACGAGATCCGTTCTTTCCCAGTTGCTAGCTGCCATGTTGTCTTCAAGGTCTGTGATTCTATCTTCAGCTTCATTCAAGCAGTTTTGGTAGCTTTCAGTAGCAGCTTTGTTTTCCTGGATGTCTTGTAGAATCTGGTTCATGTGTTCTAAGTCCTTTCTATATTTTTCATTGAACACTTCTGACTCTTGTCTTTGTTCTTCTATTTTCTTATAGATTTCTTGTTCACACTTTTGGAGCATTTCCTTCATTATTCTTGTCATCTCACTTTTTGCCTGAGAAATTACTTCTGATCTCATCTCTTCTATGGCCTTATGCAGTTGTTTCTTT
>NW_004955518.1:10275-71520 GCF_000276665.1 Chinchilla lanigera | reverse complement strand
CTGGCTCTGTGTGCGCGTTTCAGCTAGGAATCATGGTGGTATGTGTCCAGCACAAACTTGAACCCAGGAGCCCTGCTGTTCCCGGAGAACTCGCTGTCTGGGCGCAA
The DNA here is from genome assembly GCF_000276665.1 of Chinchilla lanigera. Taxonomy (NCBI): domain Eukaryota; kingdom Metazoa; phylum Chordata; class Mammalia; order Rodentia; family Chinchillidae; genus Chinchilla; species Chinchilla lanigera. The sequence continues at coordinate 71,413 of NW_004955518.1, read as the reverse complement.
GGCGCGGGAGGCTGGGGGAGCCTGCTCGGCCGGCTCAGAGAGCCTGCTCACCCTGCCCGTCCCCTGGGCCTCTCTGTGCCCCAGCAACTCAATCTGTAATGTCTGCAGGGTCTTTGTTCTCTTGTCCTGCCCTCAGGGATTGGGTGGGGCGTACCTGGCTCTGTGCCCGCGTTTCAGCTGGGAATCGTGGTGGTATGCGTTCAGCACAAACTCGGACCCAGGAGCCCTGCTGCTCCCAGAGAACTTGCTGTCTGGGCGCAAGGCGCGGGAGGCTGGGGGAACCTGCTCGCCCCGCCCGTCCCCTGGGCCTGCCTGTGCCTCAGCAACTCAGTCTGTAATCGGACTTTGGCAACTCGTGCAGATGGACTAAATGCCTTTTGAGTAAAGGGATGTGCATGAGTCTTTGGGGGGTGAAATGTTATGGTTCTAAGGTAATAGCATGTCTTTGTACCTGGAAACTGGTTTAAAGAAATGTTTCTGGTTGCCAAATTGACAAGGGGTGGAGTGTTATGGTTGATACATTGTGTTAACTTGGGGAGTCTAGAGGTTTGGCTAAGTAACTTAGCAGGAAGCCAGAGTGCTTACTTTGTATACATCCTGAGCCTGTGGAAGAGGAGGGCATGGAGATTATGTGAGACCTACATGCCCCTTAGGTGGGGGTAGCCTGTTTACAAAGTAAGGCAGAAAAAGAAGCTGCTTGCTGCCATTCCTCCTTTTTGCTCTGGCTGCTTTGCTGTTCGGCTGCCATTCCCCCCTTTGCTCCTGTTGCTTTGCTACTTTCTGCCTCGGAGCCAGCCAAGTATGAACTGAAACCTCCACAAACTGTAAGCTAAATAAACCTTTCCTTACTTCATTTTGGGCATTGGGTATTTTGTCTCAGCAACGAGAGAAAAGTAACCAAGACAAACAGCATACCCAATGTTTTCTCATGTGCAATTTAATGAGATAAACTCAGAATGACACTTAGAACTTTGGGTCAATTTCAAGGTGTGTGGTGCACAAAGTTGTTTCAGGTTTAACACTGGTAATACATAATGACATAAAACCATGCATACAGCTGGGGAATCAGCACATTAGGGGAACACTAGCTTTGCTATTTTGAACAAGCTCTGACTGCAGAAAATCTATATTACCTACATCAAAGATTTTGTGATCTTCAGGGAAAGGTGTAAACGCACTCGCTCTTACCATTCAAAGGCGGGTATGAATGAGTGGAATGGAATGAGTACACTGTTATGTGTAAGCAAGCACGGACAGTGTTTCCAATGTATACCCATGCACAGTTTCATGAGATAAGGTGAACACAGCACTTAGAACTTTGGGAATGTTTCAAGGACTTTGGTGCAGAAAGTTGTTTTCTGCATTTCTTTCCAGATGTACAGGCTAAAATAGGAGCATGTATAGAGCAGGTTTACCAACACCTTAGAGGAACACTTGGTTCACTATTTTCAACAAGCAGTCACTGTAGGAAACCTATACCACTTACAGCAAATGGAATGCTCCAGGAGGGTGGAAATGCAATCGCTATTCCAGGTCAAATGCACATAAGAGTGAACGGAATGGAATATGTTCATGGCTGTGTGAAAGCAAGCAGGGACAACATAGCCAATGTACTCCCATTCACAGTTTCATGAGATAAGCTGAATACAACACTTAGAATTTTGGGAATATTTCAGAGTCCTCATTGCAGAAAGATGTTTCTAGGTTTTTCTCAGGGATTCCAGGATTCCATAGGATCATGTATGGAGCTGGTGTCCAAACATATTAGAGGAACCTTAGGTTCACTATTCCCAACAAGCACTCACTGTTAGAAACCTAAACCACTTACAGCAAACATTTTGTGATGCTCTGGGAAAGGTGGAGACACTCGCTCTTCTTGGTCAAATGTGTGTATGAGTGAATGCAATGTAATGGGTACATTGCTCTGTGTAATCAAGCAGGACCAGGGTAGCAAATGTATTCGCATAAACAGTTTCATGAAATAAGCTCAACACAGCACTTAGAATATTGGGAATGCTTCAGGAACGTTGGTGCAGAAGGTTGTTTACTTGGTTTTACACTGGTATTGAAGGATTACATAGCAGCAGGTATAGAGCTGGTGTACCAACATATTAGAGGGACACTAGGTTTGCTTGTCCCAACAAGTAATCACTGTAGGAAACCTATCCCACCTACAGCAAATTTTCTATGACTCTCACGGAATTGTGGAAATGAACTTGCTCTTCCAGGTCAAATGCACAAATGAGTGAATGGAGTGGAATATGTACATGACTGTGTGCAAGCAAGCAGTGACAGCGTTCCCAATGTATTCCCATACAGAGTGTCATGAGATAAGCTCAATACAATAGTTTGATCTTTGGGAATGTTTGAAGGATTTTTGTGCAGAAATTTGCTTTCTTGGTTTTACAGTGGTAATACATAATCACATATGACCATGTATGCAGCTGGTGTACCAACACAGTAGAGGAACACTAGGTTTGCTATTCCCAAGTACACACTGTAAGATACCTATAACATGTACAGGAAGAATTCTGAGGTGCTTTGGAAAAGGTGGAAACACACTCACTCTCCCCGGTCAAATGCGTGCATCAGTGAATGGAATGGAATGTGTACATGGCTGTGTGACCACAATCAGGGACAGTGTATCCTATGTACTCCCATACACAGTTTCATGAGGTAAGCTCAATACACCACTTAGAACTTTAGAAATGTTTCAGAGTTTGGTGCAGAAAGTTGGTTTCTTGGTTTTACATTGCTATTACATGGTCACATAGAACCATGAGTTGGTGTAACATCACATTAGAGGAACATTAGCTTTGCTTTTCCCAAAAAGCATTCACTGGAAGCAACCTGTTCCACATACACTAAACAGTGTGCAGTGCTCTGGATAGGGTGGAAATGAATTCATTCTTCCCGGTTATATGAGCATATGAGTGAGTGGAATGAAATATGTACATGATTTTGGAAAGTAAGCAGGAATAGCATACCCAATGCTTTCTCATATGCAGGTTCATGAGATAAGCTCGATGCAACACTTAGAACTTTGGGAATATTTCAAGGAATTCAGGGCACAAAGTTGTTTTTGGTTTAACACTGGTAATACATAATCGCAAGGACCAGGTATATAGCTGGTGAACCAAGACATTAGGGGAACGCTAAGTTTACTATTTCGAACAAGCACTCACTGCAGGAAATCATTACTACCTACAGCAAAGACTTTGCGATGGTGAGGGAAGGATGGAAACGCACTTGCTCATACCGTTCAAATGCGCGTTTAAGTGCATGGAATGGATTGGGTACACTTCTGTGTGTAAGCTAGCAGGAACAGCGTACCCAATGTATCCACATACAGAGTTTCATGTGATAAGCTGAACACAACACTTAGAATATTGGGAATGCTTCAGGAACCGCAGTGCAGAAGGTTGTTTTCTTTGTTTGTTTTTTTTGTTGTTGTTGTTGTTTTGTTTTGTTTTGTTTTGTTTTTCTCTGGTACCAGGAACCGAACTCATGACCTTGCTCTTGCCAGGCAGGCACTTTGCTGCTGAGCTAAATCCCCAGCCCCATGTTTTCTTTGTTTTACACTGGTATTGTAGGATTACATAGGAGGAGGAATAGAGCTAGTGTAACAACATATTAGAGGAACATTACTTTTGCTATTCCCACCAAGAAGTCACTGTAGGAAAACTGTAACACCTACAGCAAAATTTGTGTGATTCTCAGGGAGCAGTGGAAATGAATTCACTCTTCCACTTCAAATTCATATGAGGGAATGGAATACAATGTGTACATGACTTTGTGCAAGCAAGCAGTGACTACGTTCCCAATGTATTCCCATTCAGAGTTTGATGAGATAAGCTCAGTGCAAAAACTTGAACTTTTGGAATGTTCCAGGGATTTTGAAGCAGAAAGTTGTTTTCTTGCTTTTATATTAGTAATACATGTTGACATAGGACCATGTATGCAGCTGGTGAACCAACACCATAGGGGAACACTAAGCTTGCTATTCCCAACAAATACTCACTATAAGAGACCTATACCACATAGAGGAAGCATCCTGCAATGCTCTAGAAAGGATAGAAATGCACTTGCTCTCCCTGGTCAAATGCGTGGATCAGTGAATGGAATGTAATGAGTACATAGGTGTGTTACTGCAATCAGGGACAGCTTACCATATGTACTCCCATACACAGTTTTATGAGATAAGCTGCATACATCACTGAGAACATTGGGAATGTTTCAGGAAGTTTGGTGCAGAAAGTTGATTTCTTGCTTTTACACTGCTATTACATGATCACATAGGACCATGTATAGAGGTGGTGTACCAACACATTAAAGGAACACTAGCTTTGCTTTTCCCAAAAAGTACTCACTGTAACAAATCTGTTCCATGTAAACCAAATAGTGCGCAACGCTCCAGGAAGAGTGGAAACGAATTCGCTCTTCCCGGTCAAATGTGCGTATAAGTGAATGAAATGTAATGTGTACATGGTTTTGGAAAGTAAAGAGGAACAGCATACCTAATGTATTCTCATATGCAGTTTCATGAGATAAACTCAATACAATACTTAGAATTTTGGGAATATTTCAAAGAGTTTGGTGCACAAAGTTGATTTCGGTTTAACACTGGTAATACATAATCACATAGGACCATATATACAGCTTGGGAACCAGCACATCACTAGGTTTGTTATTTGGAACAAGCACTCACTGCAGGAAATCCATACTACCTACTGCAAAGGCTTTGCAATGGTCAGGGAAGGGTGGAAATGCACTCACTCATCATTCAAATGTGTGTATGAGTGCATGGAACGGAATGGGTACATTGCTATGTGTAAGCAAGCACGGACAGCGTGCCCAATGCACAGATTCATGAAATGAGGTGAATGCAGCACTTAACAGTTTTGGAAGGTTTCAAGGACTCTGGCGCAGAAAATTGTTCTCTTGTTTTTTTCTAGTAGTACCAGCTTAAATGGGAGCATATATAGAGCAGGTGTGCCAACACATTAGAGGAATACTTGTTTCTCTATTTCCAACAAGCAGTCACTGTAGGAAACCTAGACCACTTACAGCAAATGTTCTGCAATGCTCTGGAAGGGCTGGCAACACAATCGCTCTTCCAGGTAAATGTGCATAGTATTGAACGGAATGGAATATATTCATGGCTGTGTGAAAGCAAGCAGGGACAGCGTACCCAATATACTGCCATACACAGTTTCATGAGATAAGCTCAATTCAACACTTACAACTTTGGGAATGTTTCAGGGACTTTGGTGCAGAATGTTGTTTTCTAGATTTTTCTCTGGGATTACAGGATATCATAGGAGCATGTGTGGATCTGGTGTCCAAATTTATTAGAGCACACTAGGTTTGCTCTTCCCAACAAGCACTCAATGTAAGAAACCTATACCACTTATAGCAATCATTTTGCAATGCTCTGGGAAAGGTGGAAACACACTCGCTCTTCTCGGTCAAATGCGCATTATGAGGTAATGGAATGGAATGGGTACACTGATGTGTGTAAGCAAGCAGGACCAGAGTAACAAACGTATTCCTGCAAACAGTTTCATGAGATAAGATCAACACAACATTTACAATATTGGGAATGCCTCAGGAACGTCAGTGCAGAAGGTTTTCTTGGTTTACACTGGTGTTGAAGGAATAAAGAGCAGCACGTATAGAGGTGGTGTACCAAGATATTAAGGAACACTAGGTTTCCTTTTCCCACAAGCAGTCATTGTAGGAAACCTAAATCACCTATAGCAAACTTTCTATAATGCTCTTGGAAGGGTGGATATGAACTTGCTCTTCCAGGTCAAGTGCACATATGAGTGAACAGAATGCAATGTATATATGACTGTGTGCAAGCAAGCAGTGACAGCATTCCCAATGTATTCCCATTCAGAGTTTCATGAGATAAGCTTAATCCAACAATTTGAAGTTGGGGAATATTCTAGGAAGTTTGGAGCAGAAAGTTGTTTTCTTGATTTTACAGTGGTAATACATGATCACATAGGATCATGTATGTAGCTGGTGTACCAACACAGTAGAGGAACACTAGGCTTGCTATTCCCAACAAGCACTCCCTGTAAGAAACCTATACCACGTAGAGGAAGCATTCTGCGATGCCCTGGAAAGGGTGGAAACGCACTCACTCTCCCCCTTCAAATGCGTGTATCAGTGAATGGAATGGAATCTGTACATGGCTGTGTGACCGCAATCAGGGACAGCATACTCTATGTACTTCTGTACACAGTTTCATTAGATAAGCTCAGTACAACACGTAGAACTTTGGGAATGTTTCAGGGAGTTTCGTGCAGAAAGTTGGTTTCTCGGTTTTATGCTGCTATTTTAGGATTACATAGGAGCAGGTATAGAGCTGATTTACCGACATATTAGGGGAACACAAAGTTTGCTATTCCCAACATCAGTCACTTAGGAAATGTATACCATATAGTACAAACGTTTGTGATGCTCAGTTAAGAATGGAAATGAACACACTCTTCCAGGTCAAAGGTGCATATGAGTGAATGGAATGGAAGGTATGCATGACTGTGGAAAGGTAAGCAGGGACAGCATTGCCAATGTATTCGCTTACAGAGTTTCATAAGATAACCTGAAGTCAACATTTGAACTTTGGGAATTTTCCAGGGATTTTGGTGCAGAAAGTTGTTTTCTTGGTTTTTACGCTGGTAATACATGATCAAATAGGCCCATGTATGCAGGTGCTGTACCAACACGGTAGGTGAACAGTAGGCTTCTTATTCCCAACAAACAGTCCCTGTAAGAAGCCTATACCATGTAGAGGCAGCATTCTGTGATGCTCTAGAAAGGGTGGAAATGCAGTCGCTCTCCTCCATCAAATGCATGTATCAGTGAATGGAATGGAATGTGTACATGGCTTTGTGACTGCAATCTGGGACAGCGTGCCCATTGTACTCCTGTACACAGTTTCATGAGATAAGCTCCATGCAACACTTAGAACTTTGGGAATATTTCAGGGAGTTTGGTGCAGAAAGTTGGTTTCTTGGCTTTACACTGTTATTACATGATCACATAGGACAATGAATACAGCTGGTAAAAGCAACACATTAGAGGAACACTAGCTTTGCCTTCCCCAAAAAGCACTTATCATAAGAAACCTGATCTACAGACACCAAGCAGTGTGCAATGCTCTGGGAAAGGTGGAAAAGAGTTCGCTCTTCCAAGTCAAATGCGCGTATGAGTGAGTGAAATGTAATGTGCACATGGTTTTGGAAAGGAAGCAGGAAAAGTATACCCAATCTTTCCACATGCACAATTTCATGAGAAAATGTCCAAACAGCACTTAGATCATTGGGACTATTTCAGGGAGTGTGGTGCACATAATTGTTTTAGGTTTAATACTGGTAATACATAATGACATAGGACCATTCATACATCTGGGAAACCAACAAGTTAGGGGAACACTAGTTTTGCTATTTCGAACAAGCACTCACTGTAGGAAATTTATACTATCTACAGCAAAGATTTTGAGATGCTCAGGGAAAGGTGGAAATGCGTTCACTCTAACCATTCAAATGTGCTTATGAATGAGAGGAATGGAGTACATTGCTATGTGTGTAAGCAAGCTAAGACAGCGTGCCAAATGTATAAACATGCACAGTTTCCTGAGGTTAGATAAACACAGCACTCAGAACTTTGGGAATGTTTCAGGGAATTTGGTGCAGAAAGTTGTTTTCCTGGTTTTACACTGGTATTGCAGGGTTACGTACGAGCATTTATAGAGTTGGTGAACTAAACTGTTAGAAGAAGACTAGGTTTACTATGGACAAAAATCACTCACTGTAGGATACTGATACCCACTTACAGCAATGGTTATGCAATGCTTAGGGAAGGGGGGAAATGCGCTTACTCTTCCCATTCAAATTCATGCATGAGTGAATATAATGAAATGGGTACATTCCTGTGTGTAAGCATACAGGGACAGTGTAACCAAAGTATTGCCATACACAGTTTCAAGAAATAAGTTCAGCACAACACTTACAACTTTGGGAATGTGTCAGGGCCTTTGGTGCAGAAACTTGCTTTATTGGTTTTACACTGGTATTGCAGGATTACACAGGGGCATGTATAGAGCTCCTGTAAAAAACAATTAGAGGATCACTAGGCTTCCTATGCCCAACAAGCAGTCACTGCAGGAAACCTATACCACTTACAGTTAATATACTGTGATGCACAGGGAAGGGTGGATATGCACTCGCTTTTCCCGACATACATGCTTATGAGTAATTGGAATGCAATAGGTACATTGCTGTGTGTGAGCAAGAAGGTACAGTGTACCCAATTTATTTCAATATACATTTCCATGAGACAAGCTCAACACAACACTTACAGCATTGGCAATGTTTCAGGAAGTTTAGTTCAGAAAGTTCTATACTTATTTTACACTGGATTTCAGGATTACTTAGGAGCATGTATAGAGCAGGTGCCAATATATGAGAGGAACACTAGGTTTACTATTGCCAACAAGCATTCATGGCAGGCAAGTGATACCACTTACAGCAAAGGTTCTCTGAGGCTTAGGGAATGGTGGAAATGCACTTACTTTTCCTGTTCAAATAGGCTTATGAGTGAAACTAAAGGAATGGGAACATTAATGTGTGTAAGCAGGTAGGGACAGCATAACCAACGTATTGCCATACACAGTTTCACAAAATAAGCTCACCACAACACTTAGAACTCTGGGAATGCTTCAGGGTCTTCCGTGCAGAAAGTTGTTTTATTGGTTTTACACTGGTATGCAGAATTACATATGAGCATGTATAGAGTTGGTGTATCAACCTGTTACAGGAAGACTACATTTATGATTCCCAACAAGCACTCACTGTAGGAAAGCTATACCACTTACACTAAATATTCTGCCATGCTCTGGAAAGGGTGGAAATGCACTCAGTCATCCTGGTTAAGAGCACGTAAGAGTAATTGACATATAATATATACATACTGCGTGTAGGGCAAAAGGTACAGCATGTCCAATGTATTCCCATACACAATTTCATGAGAAAAGCTCAATACAACACTTACAACTTTGCAAATGTTTCAGGGAGTTTGGTGCAGAAAGTTCTTTTCTTTGTTTTACACTGCTGTTATAGGATTACACAGGAGCATGTATGCAGCAAGTGTGCAAAGATATTAGAGGAAAACTAGGATTACTATTCCAAACAAGTAATCACTGTGGGAAACCTATACCACTTAAAGTAAAGGTTCTGTGATGCTTAGGGTACGGTTGAAATGCACTCATTCTTTTGCTTCAAATTTGCATATGAGTGAATGTAATGGCATGGGTACATTGTTGTGCATAAGCAGGCAGGGCAGCATACTCAATGCATTCCCATACACAGTTCCATGACATAAGCTCAACACAGCACTTAGAACTTTGGTAATGTCTGAGGGACTTCAGTGCAGAACGTTTCTTTCTTGGTTTTAAACTGGCATTGCAGCGTTACATACAAGCGTGGATAGACCTGGTTTAACAACTTATTAGAGGAAGACTAGGTTTACTATGCTCAACAAGGAGTCACTGCAGGAAACCTATACCACTTATAGTAAATATTCTGTGATGCTCAGGGAAGGGTGAAAACGCACTTACTCTTCCCTGTCAAATGCGCCTATGAGTAAATGGAATGCAATGGGTACTTTGCTGTGTGTGAGCAAGAAGGTACAGAGTACACAATGTATTTCCATACACAGTTTCATGAGACCAGCTCACCGTATCACTTTTAGCACTGGGAATGTTTCCGGAAGTTTGGTGCGCAAAGTTGTTTTCTTGCTTTACACTTCTATTACAGGATTACATAGGAGCTTGTATAGAGCCGGTGTGCCAACTTATAAGAACCCCAGGATTACTATTGCCAACAAGCATTCACTGTAAGAAGCGTATACCAATTACAGGAAAGGTTCTGTGATGCTTAAGGAATGGTGGAAATGCATTCATTCTTCCCATTCAAATTCGTGTATAAATGAATGTAATGGAATGGGTACATTCCTGTGTGTAAGCAGGAAGGGACAGCATAAGCAATGTATTGCCATACACAGTTTCATGAAATAAGCTCAGCACAACACTTTCAACTTTTGGAATGTTTCAAGGACCTTGGTGACAAACGTTGTTTTCTTCATTTTACACTGCTATTACAGGTTCACATAGGAGCATGAATAGTGCTTTTGTATCAACATATTAGAGGAACACTAGGTTTACAACTGTCAACCAGCATTCAGTGTAGGAAACCTATACAACTTACAGCCAAAATTATGCAAGGCTTAGGGAAGGGTGGAAACACACTCTGTCTTCCCGTTCAGTTTTGTGTAAGAGTGAAGGTAAAGACATGGCTACATTGCATAGGGTAAGCCTGCAATGGCAGCATAGCCAGTGTATTCATAAACTGTTTCATTATGTAAGCTCAACACAACACTTAGAAGTTTGGGAATGTCTCATAGAAGTGGTGCAGAAAGTTGCTTTCTTGGTTTGACATTGTTATTGCAAGATTACGTAGGCGCATGTATAGATCTCGTGTAACAACCTATTGGAGGTAGATTAGGTTTATTATTCCCAACAAGCAGTCACTGCAAGAAACCTATAGCACTTACAGTAAATATGCTCTGATGCTCAAGGAAGGGTCGAAATGCACTTTCTCTTCCCGGTCAAATGCACCTAGGTGTAAATGTAATCAATGGGTACATTGCTGTGTGTGAACAAGATGGTACAGTGTGCCCAATGTAATTCCATGAACAGTTTCATGAAACAAGCTCAACACAATACTTACAGCATTGGGAATGTTTCAGGGTGTTTGGGGCAGAGAGCTGTTTTCTTGTTTTACAGGGTTACATAGGAGGATGTATAGACCAGGTATGATAATGTATTAGGGCAACACTAGGTTTACTATGGCCAACAAGCACTCACTGTAGGATACTGATACCACTTACAAAAATGGTTCTGTGAAGCTTAGGGAACGGTGGAATCGCACTTACTCTTCCCATTCAAATTCACCCATGAGTGAATGTAATGGAATGGGTATATTCCCATGTGTAAGCAGGCAGGGAGTGTAACCAGTGTATTACTGTACACATTTCAAGAAATAAGTTCAGCATGACCCTTAGAACTTTGGGAATGTCTCAGAGACTTCAGTGTAGAAAGTTGCTTCACTGGTTTTACACTAGTATTGCAGGATTACATAGGAGCATGTATAGAGCTGCTGTACCAAACTGTTACAAGAAGACTAGGCTTACTATTCCCAACAAGCACTCACTGGAGGAAACCTCCACCACTTACACTAAACATTCTGCGATGCTCTGGGAAGGGTGGAAATGCACTCGGTCTTCCCAGTTAAAAGTGCCTTTGAGTCATTGACATGTAATGGGTACATTGCTGTGTGTAGGCAGGAAGGTACAGCATACCTGATAGATTCCCATACACAGTTTAATAACAGAAGCTCAATGTAACACATATAAGTTTTGGAATGTTTCAGGTAGTTTGGTGCAGAAAGTTGTAGTCTTCATTATACACTGGTATTGCAGGATTACAGAGGAGGATATATGGAGCAGCTGTGTGAATATATTAGAGGAACACTAGGATAACTATTCCCAACAAGCTCTCAGTGTAGGAAATCCATACCATTTAAACTAAAGGTTCTGTGATTTTTAGGGTATGATGGAAATGCCCTCACTCTTCCCGGTCAAATTTACGTATGAGTGAATGAAATGGCATGGGTACATTGCTGTGCTTAAGCAGGCAGGGGCATGATGACCAATGTAATCCAATACAAAGTTCCATGACACAAGCTCAACACATTTCTTATAACTTTGTGTATGACTCAGGGACTTCGGTGCAGAAAATTGCTTTCTTGGTTTTACACTGGTATTGCAGGATTACACAGGGACATGAGTAGAACTCATGTAACAACCTATTAGAGGAAGACTAGGTTTACTATTCCCCATAAGCAGTCACTGCAGGAAACCTTTACCACTTACAGTAAATGTACTGAGATGCTCAGGGAAGGGTGGAAACGCACTTGCTCCTCCCGGTCAAATATGCCTACTAGTAAATGGAACGCAATGGGTTCACTGCTGTGTGTGAGCAAGAAGGTACAGCGTACCCAATGTAATTCCATATGCAGCTTCATGAGACAAGCTCCTCGCAGCACTTACAGCATTGGGAATATTGCGGGAGTTTGGTGCAGAAACCCGTTGTCTTGTTTTACACTGGTTTTACAGGATTTATCCAAGCATGTATAGAGCAGGTATACCAACATATTAGAGGAACACTAGGATTACTATTGCCAACAAGCACTCACGGTAGGAAACTGATACCACCTACAGCCAAGGTTCTCCAATGCTTAGGGAGCAGTGGAAATGCACTTACTTTTCCCATTCAAATTAGTGTATGAGTGAATGTAAAAAATGAGTACATTCGTGTGTGTAAGCAGGTAGGGTCAACATAAACAATGTATTGGCATACACAGTTTCATGAAATAAGCTCACCACAACACTTAGAACTTTGGGAATGGTTCAGGGACTTCCATGCCAAAAGTTGTTTTCTTGGTTTTACACTGGTATTGCAGATTTACATACGAGCATGTATAGAGCTGGTGTATCAACCTGTTAGAGGAAGACTAGTTTTAAGATTCTGAACAAGCACTCACTGTAGGAAAGCTATACCACTCACAGTAAATATTCTGCAGTGCTCTAGAAAGGGTGGAAATGCACTCAGTCTTCCCGGTTAAAAACACCTAAGAGTAATTGCTATGTAATATGTACATTGCTGCATGTAAGGAAGAGGGTACAGTGTATTCAATATATTCCCATACACAGTTTCATGAGATAAGCTCAATACAACACTTACAGCTTTCCCAGTGTTTCAGAGAGTTTGGTGCAGAAAGTTGTTTTCTTCATTTTACACTGATATTACAGGATTACATAGTAGCATGTATGCAGCAAGTGCTTGAAGATATTAGAGGAACACTAGGGTAATTATTCCCAACAAACACTCTCTGTGGGAAACCGATATGCCTTAAAGTAAAGGTTCTGCAATGCTTAGGGTACGGTGGAAATGCACTCACACTTCCTGTTCAAATTTGCGCATGAGTGAATGTAATGGAATGGGTACGTTCCTGTGTGTAAGCAGGCAGGGACAGCATAACCAATCTATTGCCATACACAGTGTCAAGAAATAAGCTCAGCACAGCACTTAGAACTTTGGGAATGTCTTAGGGACTTCGGTGCAGAAAGTTGCCTCACTGGTTTTACACTGTTATTGCAGGATTACATATGAGCATGTATAGAGCTGCTGTACCAAACTGTTAGCAGAAGACTAGGCTTACTATTCCCAACAAGCACTCACTGAAGGAAACCTCCACCACTTACACTAAACATTCTGCGATGCTCTGGGAAGGATGTAAAGACACTCGGTCTTCCCGGTTGAAAGCGCCTTTGAGTCATTGACATGTAATGGGTACATTACTGTGTGAAAGCCAGAAGGTACAGTGTACCTAATATATCCCCATACACAGTTTAATAACATAAGCTCAATACATCACATACAAGTTTGGGAATGTTTCAAGTAGTTTGGTGCAAAAAGTTGTATTCTTTGTTTTACCCTGGTATTACAGGATTACATAGGAGGCTATGTGGAACAGGTGTGCAAATATATTACAGGAACACTAGTATTACTATTCCCAAGGAGCACTCATTATAGGAAACCCATACCATTTAAACTAAAGGTTCTGTGATTCTTAGGGTATGACGGAAATGCCCTCACTCTTCCGGGTCAAATTTGCATATGAGTGAACGTAATGGCATGGTTACATTGCTGTGCTTAAGCAGGCAGAGGCATCATACCCAATATAATCCCATACACAGTTCCATGACATAAGCTCAACACATCACTTACAACTTTGTGAATGTCTCAGGGAATTCGGTGCTAAGTTGCTTTCTTGGTTTTGCACTGGTATTGCAGGATTACACAGGGGCAGAGTGGAACTCATATAACAACCTATTAGGGAAAGACTAGGATTACTATTCCCCACAAGTAGTCACTGCAGGAAACCTCTACCACTTACAGTAAGTATACTGTGATGCTCAGGGAGGGGTGGAAAAGCACTTGCTCCTCCTGGTCAAATATGCCTACTAGTAAATGCAATGCAGTGGGCTCACTGCTGTGTGTGAGCAAGATGATACAGCGTACCCAATGTAATTCCATATGCAGCTTCATGAGACAAGCTCCTAGCAACACTTCCAGCATTGGGAATGTTGTGGGAGTTTGGTGCAGAAACCGGTTGTCTTGTTTTGCACTGATTTTACAGGATTACATACAAGTATGTATAAAACAGGCGTGCCAACATATTAGAGGAACACTAAGATTACTATTGCCAAAAAGCACTCACTATAGGAAAATGATACCACTTACAGCAAAGGTTCTCTGATGCTTAGGGAACAGTGGAAATGCGCTTACTTTTCCCGTTCAAATAAGTCTATGAGTGAATGTAAAGGAATGTACCTGTATGTAAGCAGGTAGGGTCAGCATAACCAATGTACTGCCATACACAGATTCATGATATAAGCTCAGGAGAACACTTAGGACTTTGGGAATGGTTCAGGGACTTCCATGCCAAAAGTTGTTTTCTTTGTTTTTACACTGGTATTGCAGATTTACATATGAGCATGTATAGAGCTGGTATATCAACCTGTTAGAGGAAAACCAGGTTTATGATTCTGAACAAGCACTCACTGTAGGAAAGCTATACCACCTACACTAAATATTCTGTTATGCTCTAGTAAGGGTGGAAACACACTCAGTCATCCTGGTTAAAAGCACCTAAGAGTAATTGACATGTAATGTGTACATTGCTGCATGTAAGGGAGGAGGTACAGCATATCCAATATATTCCCTTACACAGTTTCATGAGATAAGCTCAATACAACACTTAAAACTTTGTGAATGTTTCAGGGAGTTTGGCGCAGAGAGTTATTTTCTTCTTTTTACACTGGTTTTACAGGATTACATAGGAGCATATATTGTTCTTATGTATCAACATATTAGGGGAACACTAGGTTTTTTTATGCCCAACAAGCACTCATTGTGGGAAACCTATACTACTTAAAGTAAAGGCTCTGCAATACTTAGGAAACAGTGCAATCGCACTCACTTTTCCCGTTCAAATTTGTGTATGAGTGAATGTAATGGCATGGGTTTATTGCTGTGAGTAAGCAAGCAGGAGCAGCGTAACCAATGTATTTCCACACACAGTTTCATGACATAAGCTCAACACAGCACTTAGAACTTTGGGAATGTCTGAGGGACTTCAGTGCAGAAAGTTGATTTCTTGGTTTTACACTGGTATTGCAGTGTATCCATACGAGCATGGATAGAGCTGGTGTAACAACTTATTAGAGGAAGACTTAGTTTAGTATTCCCAACTAGCAGTCACTATAGGAATCTTATAGCACTTAACCTAAATATGCGGCATTGCTCATGGAAGGGTGGAAACACACTCTCTCTTCCTGGGCAAATACACGTAGGTGTAAATGTAATGCAGTGGGTACATTCCTGTGTGTGAGCAAGAAGGTACAGGGTACCCAATACATTCCCATACATAGTTTCATGAGTTAAGCTCAATACAAAACTTACAATTTTGGAAATGATTCAGGAAGTTTGGTGCAGAAAGTTGTTTTCCTCATTTTACAATGGTATTATAGGATTTCATAGGAGCATGTATAGTGTTTGAGGATTACCATATTAGAGGAACACTAGAATTATGACTGTCAACCAACATTCACTGTACATAACCTATGCAAATTACAGCAAAGATTCTGGGATGCTTAGGGAATGGTGGGACACACTCACTCTTCCTGTTCAAATGCACGTATGAGTGAATGTTATTGCATGGTACCTTGCTGTGCAAAAGCAGGCAGAGGCAGCGTAACAGTTGTATTCCCATACAGAGTTTCAAGGCATAAGCTCAACACAGCACTTAGAAGTTTGGGAAAGTCTCAGAAACTTCGGTGAAGAAAGTTGTTTTCTTAGTTTTACCCTGGTATTGCAGGATTACACAGAGGCATGTATAGAACTTGTGTAACAATCTATTTGAGGAAGACTAGGTTTACTATGCACAAAAAGCACTCACTGTAGGAAAACTATTACACTTACAGTAAATTTTCTACTATGCTCAGGGAAGACCAAGAGCATTTCCACCCTTCCCAGAGCATCATAGAATATTTAGTGCCAGTGGTGTAGGTTTCCTCCAGTGAGTGCTTGTTGGGTATACTAAGCCTAGTCTTCTTCTAACAGTTTTACACACCAGCTCTAGACATGCTTGTATGTAATCCTGCAATCCCAGGATTCCAAGATTCCAAGTCTTCTTCTAACAGTTTTACACACCAGCTCCATACATGCTTGTATGTAATCCTGCAATTCCAAGAAAACAAGTTTCTACACTGATATCCTTGAAACATTCCCAAAATTGTAAGTGTTGTGCTGAGCTTTTTTCATGAAACTGTGTATGGCAATAGATTGGATACACTGTCCCTTCCTGCTTACACTCATTCCATTACATTCACTTATTTCATTCACAATGAAATGTACTCATTCCATTAATTCACTCATACGCTCACTTGAATGGGAAGAGTGAGTGAGTTTCCACTGTTCCTTAAGCATGGCAGAACCTTTTCTGTAAGTGGTGTAGGTTTCATCCAGTGAGTGGTTGCTGGGAATAGTAAGTGTAGTGTTCTAATATTTTTGTTACAGCAGCTGTATACGTGCTCATATGTAAGCCTGCAATTCCAGTTTAAAGCCAAGAAAACAAGTTTATTCATCAAAGTCCCTGAAGCATTCCCAAAGTTCTAAGTGTTGTGCTGAGCTTATATCATGAAACTGTGTATGGTGATACATTGGTTAAGCTGTCCCTTCCTGCTTATACACAGGAATGTACCCACTGCATGACATTTACTCATGTGCGTTTGAACAGAAAGAGTGAGTGCATTCCCACCCTTCCCTAAGCATCGCAGAATGTTTCCTGTAAGTGTTGTAGATTTCCTCCAGTGAGTGCTTGTTGGGACTAGTATGCCTAGTCTTCTTCTAACAGTTTGTTTCACCAGCTGTATACATGCTCGTTTGTAATCCTGCAATTCCATTGTAAAACCAAGAAAACATAAACAATGTATTGCCATACACAGTTTCACAAAATAAGCTCACCACAACACTTAGAATTTTGGGAATGGTTCAGGGACTTCCATGCCAAAAGTTGTTTTCCTGGTTTTACCCTGGTATTGCAGATTTACGTACGAGCATGTATAGAGCTGGTGTATCAACCTGTTAGAGGAAGACTAGTTTTAAGATTCCGAACAAGCACTGTTTCAGGTGAGTAACTGAGATGTAATGGGCACATTGCTGTGTGCAAGTGAGAAGGTACAGTGTACCCAATATATTCTGATATACAGTCTCATGAGATAAGCTCAATACAGCACTTACAAGTTTGGAAATGTTTCAGAGAGCTTGATGCAGCAAGTTATTTTTCTCGTTTTGCAGTTTAATTACAGGATTACATGGGAGCATGTATAGCGCTTGTATATCAACATAGAGGAACACTAGGTTTACTGTTGTCAACCAGCCCTCCATGTAGGAAATGTATACCACTTAGAGCAAAGATTTTGCGATGCTTAGGGAAGGGTGGGAGCGCACTCACTCTTCCTGTTCATATGCGCATATGAGTGAATGTAATGGAATGGGTACTTTCCTGTGTGTAAGCAAGAAGGGACAGCATAACCAATGTATTGCCATGCACAGTTTCACAAAATAAGCTAATCACAACACTTACAACTTTAGGAAGGTTTCAAGGACTTCGGTGCAGAAACTTGTTTTCTTGCTTTTGCACTGGAATTGCAGGATTACATATGAGCACATATGGAGCTGGTGAACCAACCTGTTAGAGGAAGACTAGGTCTTCTTCTCCCAACAAGCACTAACTCTAGGAAAGCAGTAGCACTTACTAAATATTTTGCAATGCTCTGGGAAGGGTGGAAACACACTCAGTCTTCCCAGTTCAAACCACCTATGAGTAATTGACATGTAGTGGGTACATTGCTGTGTGTAAGCAAGAAGGTACAGCATACCCATTGCATTCCCATATACAGTTTCATGAAATAAGCTCAATACAACACTTACAACGTTGAAAATGTTTCAGGTAGTTTGGCGTAGAAAGTTGTTTTCCTCGTTTTACCCTGGTATTAAAGGATTACATGGGAGCATTTATAGTGCTTGTGTATCAACATATTAGGGGAACACTAGGTTTACTACTGTCAACCAGCACTCAGTGTAAGAAACCTATACCACATACCAAAGATTCTGCAATGCTTAGGGAAGGGTAGGAATGCACTCACTCTTCCCGTTCAAATGCGCATATGAGTGAATGTAAAGAATGGATACATTCCCATGTGCAAGCAGCAAGGGACAGTTTAACCAATGTATTGCCATACACAGTTTCATGAAATAAGCTCAGCACAACACTTTCAAATTTGGGATTGTTTCAGGGAGTTCAGTGCAGAAAGTTGTTTTCTTGGTTTTACACTGGAATTGCAGGATTACATATGAGCAGGTATCAGGCTTGTGTACCAAACTGTTAGAAGAAGACTAAGCTTACTACTCTCAACAATCACTCACTGAAGGAATCCTGCATGACTTACACTAAATATTCTGCGATCTTCTGAGAAGTGCGGAAACGCACTGGGTCTTCTCCATTGAAAGTGTGAGTGAGTCCTTCAAATGTAATGGATACATTACTGTGTGTAAGCAAGAAGGTACAGTGTACCCAGTTTAGTCCGAAACACAGTTTTATGAGATAAGCTCAATACAGCACTTACAACTTTGGAAATGTTTCAAGCAGTTCCATGAAGGAAATTGTTTTCCTCGATTTACTCTGGTATTACAGCATTACATGGGAGCATGTATAGTGCTTGTGTAGCAACATATTAGAGGAACACTAGGTATACTACTGTCAAGCAGCACTCACTGTGAGAAATCTATACCACTTACCACAAAGATTCTGCAATGCTTAGGGAAGGGTGGGAACACACTCACTCTTCCCGTTCAATAACACCTATGTTTGAATGTAATGGAATGGTTATTTTCCTGTGTGTACGCAGGAAGGGACAGTATAACCAATGTATTGCCACACACAGTTTTATGAAATAAGCTCAGCACAGTACTTAAAACTTTGCGAAAGTTTCAGGGACTATGGGGCAGAAAGCTCTTTTCTTGGTTTTACAATGGAATTGCAAGATTACATAAGAGCATGCATAGAGCTGGTATACCAAACTGTGAGAAGACAACTAGTCTTATTATTCCCAGCAAGCACTCTCTGGAGGAAACTTACACCACTGATACTAAATATTCTATGATGCTCCGGGAAGGGTGGAAATGCTCTTGGTCTTCCCCATTGAAATCTCCACTGAGGCATTGAAATGAAATGGATATATTGCTCTGTGTAAGCAAGAAGGTGTCGTGTACACAATACAGTCCCATATACAGTTTCATGAGATAAGGTTAGCACAACACTTACAACTTTGGAACTGTTTCAGTGAGTTTGGAAGCAGAAAGTTGTTTTCCTCCTTTTACACTGGTATTACAGGATTACATGGGAGCATGTATAGTGCTTGGGTATTAACATATTAGAGGAACACTAGGTTTAATACTGTCAACCAGCACTCAGTGTAGGAAATGTGCCCCACTTAGTGCAATGACTCTGGGACCTTGGGGAAAAGTGGGAATGCACTCACTGTTCCCATTCAAATGTGCACATGAATGGAAATAATGCAATGGGTACATTCCTGTGTGTAAAGTGGAAGGGACAGTGTAACCAATGTATTCCCATACACACTTCCATGAAATAAGCTCAGGACAATACTTACAAATTTGGGATTGTTTCAGGGACTTTGGTGCAGAAAGTTGTTTTCTAGGTTTTACACTGGAATTGCAGTTTTACGTACAAGCAGGTATGGAGCTGGTGAACCAACCTTTTATAGGAGGACTAAGTCTTCTACTCCCAACGAGCACTAACTCTAGTAAAGCTATAGCACTTACTGCTGCAATGCTCTGGGATTGCTAGAAATGCATTCACTCTGCAAGGTTCAAAGTGCATATGACTAGTTGACATGTAATCGGTACATTGTTGTGTTTAAGGAACAAGGTACAGTGTAACCAATACATTGCTATATACAGTTTCCTGAGATAAGCTCAATACAACACTTACAACTTTGGAAATAATTCAGGAACCTTGATGCAGCAAGTTCTTTTGCTCATTTTACACTTTTATTACAGGATTACATGGGAGCACGTACAGTGCTTCTG
The DNA here is from genome assembly GCF_000276665.1 of Chinchilla lanigera. NCBI lineage: Eukaryota > Metazoa > Chordata > Mammalia > Rodentia > Chinchillidae > Chinchilla > Chinchilla lanigera. The sequence continues at coordinate 51,042 of NW_004955518.1, read as the reverse complement.
TATCAACATATTAGAGGAACACTAGGTTTAGTATTGTCAACAGCACTCCCTGTAGGAAACGTATACCACTTCTAGCAAAGATTCTCCAATGCTGAGGGGAGGGTGAGAATGCACTCACTCTTCCAGTTCAAATGCACATATGAGTGAATGCAATGGAATGGGTATTTTCCTGTGTGTAAGCAGGAAGCGAGAGCATAACCAATGTATTGCAATACACAGTTTCATGAAATAAGCTCAGCTCAGCACTTATGACTTTGGGAAGGTTTCAAGGACTTCCGTGCAGAAACTTCTTTTCTTGATTTTACACTGGAATTGCAGGATTACTTACGAGCACGTATGGAGCTGGTTAACCAACCTATTAAAGACTAGGTCTTCATCTCCCAACAAGCACTAACTCTAGAAAAGCTGTAGCACTTTCACTAAGTATTCTGTAATGCTGTGGGAAGTGTGGAAACACACTCAGTCTTCCCGGTTCAGAGTGCCTATGAGTAATTGTCATGTAGTGGGTACCCACTGTGTGTAAGCAAGAAGGTGCAGCATATCCAATCCATTCCTATATAGAGTTTCATGAAATAAGCTCAATACAACCCTTACAACTTTGGAAATGTTTCAGGTAGTTTGGTGTAGAAAGTTGTTTTCCTCGTTTTACACTGGTATTACAGGATTTCAAGGGACCATGTATAGTTCTTATGTATCAACATATTAGAGGAACCCTAGGTTTAGTACTGTCAACCAGCACTCAGTGTAGGAAATGTATACCACTTACAGCAAAATTCTGAGATGTTTAGGGAAGGGTGGCAATGCACTCACTCTTCCCGTTCGAAAGCACGTATGAGTGAATATAATGGAATGGGTGCTTTCTTTGGTGTAAGCAGGAAGTCACAGCATAGCCAATGTTTTGCCATACACAGTTTAATGAAATAATGTCAGCACAACCCTAACAACTTTGGGAAGATTTCAAGGACTTCCATGCAGGATGTTGTTTTCTTGCTTTTACACTGGAATTGTAGGACTACATATGAGCATGTATGGAGATGTTGAACCAACCTGTTGGAGGAAGTCTAGGTCTTCTTCTCCCAACAAGCACTAAATCTAGAAAAGCTGTAGCACTTTCACTAAATATTCTGCAATGCTCTGGGAAGGGTGGAAATACAGTCAATCTTCCCGGTTTAAAGCACCTTTGAGTAATTACATGTAATCTGTACTTTGCTGTGTGTAAGCAAGAAGGTACAGCATACCCAGTACATTGCCATATACAGTTTCATGAGATAAACTTAATACAACACTTACAACTTTAGAAAAGTTTCAAGGAGTTTGGTGTAGAATATTCTTTTCCTCGTTTTACACTGGTATTACAGAAATGCACGGGAGCACATATAGTTACTGTGTTCAACATATTAGATGAACACTAGGTTTAATCTGTCTTGGTTATTTTTTTCTCGTTGCTGGGACAAAATATCTGACGACCAAAATTAAGGAAGGAAAGGTTTATTTCGCTTACAGTTCGTGGAAGTTTTAATCCGTACTTGGCTATTATAAGGCAGAGTGACACATGGCAGAGGGCTGCATCTCAGGATGGCAGCCACAGCTAAGCTGCCACCACACACGCACCAGGGCGGAATGGAGGAGGATTGACCCAAGCACTTCTTCCTCTACCTTACATATGGAAACTATCCACCCCAGGGCGGGTGTAGCTCTCACACCCATATTCAAACTCTAATAGCCTGCCCCAGGGCCGCAGGAGGCTTTGGGGGGACACACAGACAAAAACCATAACACTACTGTAAATCAATACTCAGTTCAGTAAATGTATATCATTTATAGCAAAGATTCTGTGATGCTTAGGGAAAGGTGTGAATGCACTCTTCCAGTTTCAATTCATGTATGAGTGAACGTAATGCAATGGGTACTTTCCTGTGTGTAAGCAGGAAGGGACAGCATAACCAATGTTGTCATACACAGTTTGATGAAATAATCTCAGCACAACACTTACGAATTTGGGAAACTTTCAAAGACTTTGTTGCATAAATTTGTTTTCTTGCCTTTACACTGGAATTGCAGGATTAGATATAAGCATGTGTTGAGCTGATGAGCCAACCTGTTGGAGAAAGACTAGGTCTTCTCCCAAAAAACAGTAACTCTCAGAAACCTGTAGTACTTTCACTAAATATTTCAATAAATATTCTGCAGTGCTTTGGGAAGGGTGGAAACACTCAAACTTCCCAATTCAAAGCACCTAGGCATAATTGACATGTAATCGATACATTGCTGTGTGTAAGCAAGAAGGTACAGTGTACCCAATACATTCGCATACACAGTTTCATGAGATAAGCTCAATACAATACTTACAAGTTTGGAAATGTTTTAGGGAGTTCTGTGTAGAAAGTTGTTTTCATCGTTTTACACTGGTTTTACAGGTTTACATGGGAGCATGTACTTTGCTTGTGTATCAACATATTAGATGAACACTACATTTACTACTGTAAACCAGCACTCAGTTTAAGAAATGCATACCTCTGATAGCAAAGATTCTGCAATGCTTAGGGAAGGGTGGGAAGGCACTCACTCTTCTGGTTCAAATGCGCATATGAATGAAAGTAATGGAACGGGTACATTCCTGTGTTTAAGCAGGAAGGGAGAGTGTGACCAACACATTGCCATACACACTCATGAAATTAACTCAGCACAACACTTACAGATTTGTGGTTGTTTAAGGGATTTCAGTACAGAAAGTTGTTTTCTTGAATTTACCCTCAAATTGCAGGATTACATATGAGTATGCATAGAGCTGTTTTTCCAAACTGTAAGAAGACTAAGCTTACTATTCTCAAGAAACCCTCACTGAAGGTAACCTACACCACTTACACTAAATGATCTGTGATCTGCTGGCAAGTATGGAACCGCACTCTGTCTTTTCCACTAAAAGCGCCAGTGAGTCTTTCAAATGTAATGGATACATTACTCTGTGTAAGCAGGAAGGTGCTGGGTACCCAATACATTCCCATACAGAGTTTCATGAGATAAACTCAATACAGCACTTACAACTTTGGAAATGTTTCGGGGAGTTTGGTGCAGAAAGTTGTTCTCCTCGTTTTACACTGGTATTACAGGATTACATGGGAGCATGTATAGTGCTTGTGTAGCAACATAGTGGCGGAATGCTAGGTTTCCTAGTGGCAACCAGCACTCAGTGTAGGAAATGTATACCACTTACAGCAAAATTCTGCGATGTTTAGGGAAGGGTGGGAATGCACTCACTTTTCCGGTTCAAATGCACTTATGTGTGACTGTAATGGAATGGGTACATTCCAGGGTGTACGCCGGAAGGGACAGTGTAGCCAATGTATTGCCACACACAGCTTCATGAAATAAGCTCAGCACAACACTTACAACTTTGGGAAAGTTTCCGGGACTTCAGTGCAGAAATCTGTTTTCTTGGTTTTACACTAGAGTTGCAGGATTACATAGTAGCATGTATAGAGCTGGTGTACCAAATTGTTAGAAGAAGACTAGGCTTACTATTGCCAGTAAGCACTTACTAGAGGACCCTTACACCACTTACACTAAATATTCTATGATGTTCTGGGAAGTTTTAGAAGTGCTCTTGGTCTTCTCCATTAAAATCACCACTGAGTCATTGAAATGTAATGGATATATTACTCTGTGTAAGCAAGAAGGTGGCGCGTACCCAATACATTCGCGTATAGAGTTTCATGAGATAAGCTCAATACAACACTTACAACCTTGGAAATGTTTCACGGAGTTTGGTGCAGAAAATTGTTTTCTTGCTTTTACATTGAAATTGCAGGATTGCATAGGAGCTTGTTTGGAGATAGGGAACCAACCTGTTAGAGAAAGACTAGGTCGTCTTCTCCCAAGAAGCACTAACTCTAAGAAAGCTGTAGCACTTACACTAAATATTTTGCAATGCTCTGTTAAGGGCAAAAACACACTCAATCTTCCCAGTTCAAAGTGGCTATGAGGACTTGATCTATAATAGGTACATTGCCCTGTGTAAGCAAGAAGGTACATTGTACCCAATACATTCCCATATACAGTTTCATGAGATAAGCTCAATACAACACTTACAACTTTGGAAATGTTTCAGGAAGTTTGGTGTAGAAAGTTCTTTTCCTCATATCCACTGGTATTACAGGATTACATGGGAGCATGTATAGTGCCCGTGTAAAAACTTATTAGAGGAACACTAGGTTTACTATTGTCAACCAGCACTCTATGTAGGAAATGTATACCACTTAGAGCAAAGATTCTGCAATGCTTATGGAAGGTTGGGAAGGTACTCACTCTTCTGGTTCAAAAGCACAAATAGGTGAATGTAATGGAATGGGTACTTTCCTCTGTGTAAGCAGGAAGGCACAGGGTAGCCAATGTATTGCAATGCACAGTTTCATGAAATAAGGTCAGCACAACACTTACAACTTTCAGAAGGTTTCTAGGACTTCAGTCCAGAAACTTCTTTTCTTGTTTTTACACTAGAATTACAGGATTACATATGAGCACGTATTGAGCTGGTGAACCAAACTTTTAGACAAAAACTAGGTCTTCTTATCCCAACCAGCACTAACACTAGCAAAGCTGTAGCACTTGCACTAAATGTTCTGCAATGCTCTGGGAAAGGTGGAAACACATTCAGTCTTCCTGGTTGAGAGTGCCTATGAGTAATTGACATGTAGTGGGTACATTGCTGTGTGTAAGCAAGAAGGTACACCATATCCAATCCATTCCCATATACAGTTTCATGAGATGAACTCAATACAACCCTTACAACTTTCGAAATGCTTCAGGTAGTTTGATGTAGAAAGTTATTTTCCTTGTTTTACACTGGTATTACAAGATTTCAAGGGAGCATGTATAGTTCTTCTGTATCAGCATATTAGAGGAACACTAGGTTTACTGTTCTCAACCAGCACTAGGTGTAGGAAATGTATACCTGTTCGGTTTGTGTCTGTGTGTACCCCCAAAGCCTCATATGGTCATGTGGCAGGCTTTTAGAGTTTGATTGATTGTGGGTGTGAGAGCTGCACCCAGCCTGGGGTGGATAGTTTGCATATGTAAGGGAGAGGAAAAAGGTGCTTGAGGCCATTCCTGGCTTTTGTGCTTGTTGCTTTGCTGTGTTCTGCGCCAGGAGCTGTAGCCCTCTGCCATGTGCCACTCTGCCTTATAATCTGCCAAGTACAGACTGAAAGCTCCACAAACTGTAAGTGAAATAAACTTTTCCTTCCTTAATTTTGGGCATCAGGTATTTTGTCCCAGCAACAAGAGAAAAGTAACCAGGACAATACCCCTTAGAGCAAAGACTCTGCAATGCTTAGGAAAGGATGGGCATGTACTCACTCTTCCCATTCAAAAGCGCGTATGAGCGAATGGAATGGAATGGGTATTTTCCTCAGTGTAAGCAGGAAGGTACAGCATAACCAATGTACTGTCATACTCAGTTTCATGAAATAATCTTAGCAGAACACTTTCAACTTTGGGAAGGTTTCAAGAACTTCAGTGCATAAAGCTGTTTTCTTGCTTTTACACTGGAATTGCAGGACTACATATGAGCATGTATGGACATGCTGAACCAACCTGTTAGAAGAAGAATAGGTCATCTTCTCCCAACAAGCACTAACTCTAGAAAAGCTGTAGCACTGTCACTAAATATTCTGCAATACTCTGGGAAGGGTGGAAGCACACTCAATCTTCCTGGTTAAAAACACCTACAAGGAATTACATGCAATCGGTACCTTGCTGTGTGTAAGCAAGAAGGTACAGCACACCCAGTACATTCCCATATACAGTTTGATGACATAAGCTCAATACTACACTTGCAACTTTGGAAATGTTTCAGGGAGTTTGGTGTACAAAGTTGTTTTACTCATTTTACACTGGTATTACAAGATTACAAGGGAGCCTTTACAGGGCTTGTGTATCAACATATTAGATGAACACTACGTTTACTACTGTAAACCAGCACACAGTTTAGGAAATGTATACCACTTATAGCAAAGATTTCACGATGCTTATGGAAGTCAGAAGGCACTTACTCTTCCTGTTCAAATGTGCATGTGAGTGAAAGTAGTGGGATTGGCACATTCCTGTGTTTAAGCAGGGAGGGACAGTGTAACCAATGCATTGCCACACAGTTTCATGAAATAAGGTCAGAGCAAGACTTACAAATTTGGGATTGTTTCAGGAACTTTGGTGCAGAAAGTTGTTTTCTTGGATTTACCCTGGAATTGCAGCATTACATACGAGCATGTATAGAGCTGGTTTTCCAAACTGTTAGAAGACTAAGCTTCCTATTCTCAACAAACCCTCACTGAAAGTATCCTAGACCACTTACACTAAATGTTCTGCAATCTTCTGGCAAGTGTGGAACCACACTCGGTTCTTTCCACTAAAAGCACGAGTGAGTCATTCAAATGTAATGGATACACTGTGTGTAAGCAAGAAGGTAGAGTGTACCCAATTTAGTCCCATACACAGTTTCATGAGATAAGCTCAATAAAACACAACTTTCGAAATGTTTCAAGGAGTTTGATGCAGTAAGTTGCTTTCCTCATTTTACTCTGGTATTATAAGATTGTATGGGATCGTGTACAGTGCTTGTGTAGCAACATATTAAAGGAACTCTAAGTTTACTACTATCAAGCAGCACTCAGAGTAGGAAATGTATACCACTTACAGCAAACAATCTGCAATGCTTAGGGGAGGGTCAGAGTGCCCTCACTCTTTCCATTCAAAAGCGCGTATGTGAATGTAATGGAATGGGTGCATTCCTGTGTGTACACAGGAAGGGACACTGTAACCATTGTATTGCCACACACAGTTTCATGAAATAAGCTCAGCACAACACTTTCAGCTTTGGTAATGTTTCGGAGACTTTGGTGCAGAAATCTGTTTTCTTGGTTTTACAATGGAATTGCAGGATTACATACAAGCATGTACAGAGTTGGTGTACCAAACTGCTAGAAGAAGACTAGGCTTACAATTTCCAGCAAGCACTCACTGGAGGAAACTTACCAGCTTTCACTAAATATTCTACGATGCTTTGGGATGGGTGGAAACTCTCTTGGTCTTATCCATTAAAATCACCACTGAGTCCTTGAAATGTAATAGACATATTGCTCTGTGTAAGCAAGAAGGTGGTGTGTACCCAATACATTCCTGTACAGGCTTTCATGAGATAAGTTCAATGCAGCACTTACAACTTTGAAAATGTTTCAGGGAGTTTGGTGCAGAAAGTTGTTTTCCTCATTTTACACTGGTATTTCAGGATTACACGGGTGCATGTACAGTGCTTGTCTATCAACATATTAGAGGAACACTAGGTTTACCACTGTCAACCAGCAATCAGTGTAGGAAACATATATCACATAGAGCAATGGTTCTGCAGTGCTTAGGGAAGAGTGGGAACGCACACATTTTTCCCCTTCAAATGCATGTATGTGTGAATGTAATGGAATGGCTACTTTCCCATGTGTAAGCAGGAAGGGACAGCATAACGAATGTATTGCCATACACAATTACATGAAATAAACTCAACACAACACTTTCAACTTTGGGAATGTTTCTAGTACTTTGGTGCAGAAAGTTGTTTTCTGGCTTTACACTGGAATTGCAGGATTACATACGAGCAGGTATAGAGCTTGTCAATCAACCTTTTAGAGGAAGACTAGGACTTCCACTCCCAAAACACACTAACCCTAGGAAAGCTATACCACTTATACTAGGTATGCTGCAATGCTCTAGGAAGGGTAGAAATGCATTCACTCTTCCTGGTTCAAAGGGCTTATGACTAATTGACATGTAATGGGTACATTGCTGTGTGAAAGCAAGAAGGTACAGTGTACCCAGTACATTCTCATATAGGGTTTCATGAGAGAAGCTCAATACAATGCTGACAGCTTTGGAAATGTTTCAGGGAGTTTGGTGCACTAAGTTGCTTTGCTCGTTTTGCACTGGTATTACAGGATTACATGGGAGCATGTGTAGTGCTTGTGTATCAACATATTAAAGGAACACTAGGTTTACTATTGTGAACCAGCACTCAGTGTAGGAAATGTATACCTCTTACAGCAAAGATTCTGCGATGCTTAGGAAAGGGTGGGAATGCACTCACTCCTCCCATTCTAATGCACATATGAGTGAATGTAATGGAATGAGTACCTCCTGTGTGTAAGCAGGAAGGGACAGCATAACCAATGTATTGCCATACATAATTACATGAAATAAGCTCAGCACAACACTTAAAACTTCAGGATGGTTTCTAGGACTTCGGTGCAGAAAGTTGTTTTCTTGCTTTTACACTGGAATTCCAGGATTACATGGTAGCACCTGTGGAGCTGATGAACAAACTGGTTTGAGGAAGACTAAGTCTTCTTGTCCCAAAAGTGCTAACTCTAGGAAAGCTGTAGCACTTAGACTCAATATTCTGCAATGCTCTAGGAAGGGTGGAAACACTCAATCTTCCCGGTTCAAAGCACCTATGAGTAACTGACATACAGTGGGTACACTGTTGTGTGTAACCAAGAAGGTACATTGTACCCAATACATTCTCATATACAGTTTCATGAGATGAGCTCAATTCAACACTTAGAAGTTTGAAAATGTTTCAGGGAGTTTGGTGCAGAAAGTTGTTCTCATTTTAGACTGATATTACAGGATTACATGGGAGCATGTACAGGGCTTTTATATCAACATATTAGAGGAACACTAGGTTTAGTACTGTCAACCTGCACTCTGTGTGAGAAACCTATACCACTTTTAGCAAAGATTCTGCAATGCTTAGGAAAGGGTGTGAATGCACTCACTGTTCCCATTCAAATGTGTGTAGGTATGAATGTAATGGAATGTGTACTTTATGTGTGTAAGCATGAAGGGACAGCATAACTAATGTATTGCACTACACAGTTTCATGAAAAAAGCTCAGCAAAGCACTTAGAACTTTAGGAATGTTTCAGGGACTTCAGTGCAGAAAGTTGTTTTCTTGGTTTTACACTGAAGTTGTAGGATTACATACGAGCACATCTGGAGCTGGTGAATCAACCTTTTACAGGAAGACTAAGTCTTCTACTCCCAGAAAGCACTAACTCTAGGAAAGTTACAGCATTTAGACTAGATATTCTGCAATGCTCTGGGAAGGGTGGAAATGCATTCACTCTTCCTGGTTCAAAATGATTATGAGTAATGGACATGTCATGGGTACACTGCAGGGTATAAGCAAGAAGGTACAGTGTGCCCAGCGTGTATATGTACATTCCCATATACAGTTTCATGAGATAACTCAATATAACACCACTTTGGAAATATTTCAAGGAGTTTGGTGTAGAAAGTTGTTTTCCTCATTTTACACTGGTATTACAGGATTACACAGAAGCATATATAGTGCTTGTGTACCAACATATTAGAGGACCACTAGGTTTCCTACTGTCAAGCCTCACTCAGTGTAAGAAACCTATACCACTTATGCCAAAATTTCTGTGATGCTTAGGCAATGGTGGGAATGTACTCACTCTTTCTGTTCAAATGCACATATAAGTGAATGTAATGAATGGGTACATTCTCGTGTGTAAGTAGGAAGGGTCAGTTTTACCAGTGTATTGCCATACAAAGTTTTATTAAATAAGCTCAGCACAACACTTATGAATTTGGGATTGTTTCAGGGACTTCTGTGCAGAAATTTTTTTTCCTGGTTTTACACTGGAATTGCAGGATGATATAGGAGCATGTATGGAGCTTGTGAACCCACCTTTTAGAGGAAGACTAAGTCTTCTACTCCCAACAAGCACTAACTACGAAAGCTATAGCACTTACACTAGATATACTGCAATGCTCTGGGATTGCTAGAAATACACTCACTCTGCCAGGTTCTAAGTACATATGAGTAATTGACATGGAATGGGTACACTGCTGAGTTTAAGGAAGAAGGTACAAAATAACCATTACATTCCCATATACAGTTTCATGAGATAAGCTCAATGAAAAAATTATAACTTTGGAAATGTTTCAGGGAGCTTGATGCAGCAAGTTGTTTTGCTTGTTTTACACTTTTATTGCAGCATTACGTGGGAACATGTATTGTGCTTGTGTATGAACATATTAGAGGAGCACTAGGTTTACTCTTGTCAACCAGCACTCAGTATAGGAAATGTATACCACTTAGAGCACGGATTGTGCGATGCTTGTGGAAGGGTGGGAACACACTCACTCTTCCCATTCTAATGCACATATGAGTGAATGTAATGGAATGGGTACTTTCCTGTGTGTAAGCAGGAAGGGACAGCATAACCAATGTATTGCCATACACAATTACACGAAATAAACACAGCACAACACTTACAACTTTGGGAAGGTTTCTAGGACTTCATTGCAGAAAGTTGTTTTCTTGCTTTTACACTGGAATTCCAGGATTACATAGTAGCACCTATGGAGCTGATGAACCAACTAGTTAGAGGAATGTGGGAAAAAGGGGTCCAGAGGTCTGGTTGATGGCCAGGGCTGAGGAGCAAGTCTGAGCAAACTTAGACTTGTCATGTCCTCGGCAAACCGAGTGAGTTGCCCCGCCTAGGCTGTCTCGCTCTGACCTCCTACTTCTGCACCACCCCCCACCAATAGTACCACCTCCAAGCCACGCCCCTAGCCTGCCTCCATTGCCACGCCTCTAGCCTGCTCAATAAAACGCCTGGTACTTCCACAATAAAGTAGATATGTGCCATCAACCTGGTCTGTGTCTCTTTCTTTACCGTGTCACCACTTGCCGTCGGCCCAGGTCCCTCCACCCGAGAGGTTCAACCTCAACTGGCACCTGAACAGGGACCCTGCACACCCCCGGGAATCGGTAAGTGGCCCCCGCTCTCAACATGGGCTCTGCACTTCATAAGGAGCAGCACCCTCAGGCACTGGCTCTTGCTGTTCTCTTACGGGCTAGACATTGTAAAATCTCTTATAAAACTCTCTCCCAATATTGGGGATTGCTCCTTCCCTTTAATCCTTGGCTCAAAACTGCTTATCTGTGGGACCCACAAACATGGTCCTGCCTTATCCAGCGGGTCCAAACGGCTGAAAAAAAATGAAGGAAAAATCTTTCCTGTAGGGCTCCAGCCTGCCTTACTTACTATCCGAGCTTGCTTAACAGGCTCAGAAAGCCTCACTGGGAAGGATTCAGAGGCCTTCTTTCTCCTAGCAGACTCTGCTGCATGTGCGGCAGCAGCCCCAGATGCCGAGCCTTCCCTCACGGAACAGCTCAAGAAGGACCTCTCCCTGTCGGTACCCCTCCCATCCAAACCACATGCCAAAGAAACCCCCAAGCCAGACGATATAAAACCTTTAACTCCCCAGCATAAACCACACAATATATACCCCTCACTCGCCTCCTTAAAACAAGAACCAAAGATGGTGCCGAGCAAAAATTCTCCACCCCTGATGGCACCGAACAAAAACTCCCTGCCCCAGGCTACTTCCTCTTTGTCACACAATAAGCCCTGCCCCATGATGAAAGCAGAACTTGACTGGGATGAGCCTCCTGCCTATCCCATAGTGCCACCTACTGACCATACAATAACACCACACCCTAAAAATCCATGGGATGAATATCATACGAAAAGAGATATTAAAGTAAAACCGTCCCAACAATGGGGCGATTATTATGAAGGATTATGTAAAATAAGAGATAGTCAAGCAAAAAATTGGGAACAATGGGAAACCAAGATGAACGATATGTTTCCTGTAAATTTACATCAAAATCTTGCACTCCCCTTAAGATGGTATCCCCATGAACATTCCACTCTTAAATGCTTGAGAGAAGCCGTTAGGGAAGACGGCCTTCAAGGCCCATTTGCACAACAGTTAATTGAAACAGTTAGCATGGAAATGAACTGCCCTACAGACTGGAAACAACTGGCTAGAGCTGTCCTTACTGGCGGACAATACCTAGACTGGCTGGCTATGTTTAAGGATGAATGTGAAAAACAAGCCAACCGAAATCACAGAAATAATGTAATACTAGACTATGACTGCTTAGCTGGTGAGGACATATATGCCTCTCCTGCTGCACAGGCACAAGGCCCACCTCAGTATTTCGATCAAGTGAGGATGATAGCCTTAAAAACATTTACCCGTTGCCATGCTGGGCCAACTACCCCTATTAACAAGCTTATTCAAGGAGCCAATGAGGACTTCATCTCTTTTGTCTCCAAAATTGTAGAATCTTGTAAGAGAAAGGTTGATCATCCAGAGGCCGCCGAAGCCCTAGCCAAACAACTTATCTTTGAGGGGGTTACCCCAACATGTAGAACCTTAATAGCCCCTATAAAAAATGAAGATCTAGACTGTTGGATATTAGCATGCAGGGAAGTCAATGCACAAGGAGCTCAAGCGTTAACAACAGCGCTTGCCAATGCTTTACAATTAAGTAATACTTTACCTTTATGCTTCAATTGTAAAACGCCCGGACACTTTGCTAAGCAATGCCCCAAAAAGGGACAAGAAAATTCAAACATAAAACCAAAACCACCTATGCCCTGTCCCAAATGTAAGAGAGGATATCATTGGTCAAAAGATTGACAATCAAAAACTGACAAAGAAGGCAATCCTTTAAACTCCAAAAGGGGCAATCCTCAGCCCAACAACAAAAGAGGGAAATAAAGACCACCCCACAGATCCTATGGACTGTGCTCATCACTCAAAACAAGGCACTTTTAACCTTGGAGGTAGAACAAATGTCCATCTCTGGCCTTATAGATTCAGGAGCCGAACATTCCTGCTTCCCAACAGACCCATATAGTAAATTTTGGGCAACTATTCCAGGGCTTCTTGTACAAGGAGCCACTGGTCAACAGATGGCAATCCAGAGAGCAACTCTGTTGAGATGGAGAGACCAAGAAGGACACTCAGGACACTGTCAACCTTTGTTATTACAAGGCTTACCCCAAGTCCTTTGGGGAAGGGATATCTTATCACAACTAGATGTCAAATTAACTACTGAAACGCTCCCCCCTTCATAGGGGCCATTGCTCTAGTGATTAAACCACAGCCCATACAGCTAACTTGGGACACTGATGAACCTGTATGGGTGGACCAATGGCCCTTACTGTCCCAAAAATTAATTGCTCTTAACCAACTTGTTACAAAACAACTCTCCCAGGGTCATATAGAACCCTCTGATAGCCCATGGAACACCACAATATTTGTTATTCACAAAAAAGATAAAAATAAATACCGCTACTCCATGATCTAAGATAAGTAAATAAACATATAATCAAAATGGGAGCACTCCAGCCTGGATTGCCCTCACCCACTGTGATACCAAAAAACCATCACATTGTCATCATAGATATAAAAGATTGTTTCTTCTCTATTCCTTTACATAAAAAAGATAGACCTAGATTCGCATTCTCCATCCCTGTGACCAATCATCAAGGCCCCACTAAAAGATATCAGTGGAAAGTACTTCCCCAAGGAATGATAAATAGTCCAAACATATTCCAGCTATATGTAAATCATGCCTTTGAACCGCTTCAAGAATTTTATCAATGCATCCATTACATGGATGAGATATTGTTATCTCATGCTGATACCCACCAGCTTCAACTAGGACTACAGCAATTATTAACCAACCTAAAAATCATAGGACTTCAAATTGCCCCAGATAAAATTCAAATCAAACCACCATACACCTATCTGGGTCACCATATTTCTGATAAAATTACCCCCATAGCCCCCAAAATTAAAAGACAATCATCCTACTCCCTAACAGAGCTACAACAATTATGTGGGGTCATCAATTGGCTGCTCCCAGCAATGGCACTGTCGTCCAACTGATTACACCCATTATTTGATCTATTACAAAGAGATCCAGACCCCACATTCCCTTGAATCCTTTCCCCACAAGCTCAAAAGACCTTAGACTACTTTGAACAGGCCATACAACAAGCACAAGTGATGAGATATGACCCTAAACAACCACTGCTGGCCATTGTTCTAACTATGCCATTCATGCCCATGGGAGTCCTATGGCAACAGGGTCCCCTCATGTGGGCCCATGTCGCCTACTCCTCCCTCTCAAAGATCACTCCACTTTTAACTGCTGTTTGCCACTTGGGGATACAATGGAGAAAGTTATCTGTACTCCATTATGGACATGAACCAGATACCACTGTCCTCCCTCTTACTAATAACCAAATTGAGGCTCTTTTGCCACAAAATTTAGACCTTCAAACCCTACTATTACACTATCCTGGCCAAACCTCTAACCATTACCCATCTGACAGAACCCTTCAAGGTCTCCACCAGCTACCACTCATGAGACCTTTTCACTTTCCCTCCTCCACACCTATCACTCACAGCAGAGTTGCTTTCACAGATGCCTCAAAAACAACATATGCCATTGTAATTCACCATCCTCATGACTATAACCACCCAAAAATACTACTTACTAGACATAATTTTTCTGTCCAAGTGGCTCAACTTCTCACAGTGCTACAGGTTCTACAATACTGTCCCGACTGCAACATCAACATCTTCTCTGATAGTATGTGGTTCAAGTCTGCCACGTAATCCCACACGCCATCTTAAAACAAAAAGATACCATATTAGATAAAGCCTTAAAAACCTTACAAAACACCCTTCGACATAGAAAATACCCTTGGTATATACAACACCTTAGATCCCACATGGGACTTCCTGGCCCCCTTGCCAAAGGGAACCAACTAGCTGACAGCCTAGTCTCTATTCAAGCTATACAAACAGCCCTGTCTGACCCACTCTTGCAAGCAAAAATACTTCACTCCAGGTTTCACTTATCAGCTAAGGCCATCCATCAGCCTCTCCTAGAGGTCCCTAAAGCTACATGTAAACATCTGGTCCATAGTTGTGCCACGTGCGCCCCCTTCCTTCCACTCCGCCTTCTCCAGTCTCAGGGAGTAAGCCCCCAAGGACTCTGTCCCAATGCTAGATGGCAAATAGATGTCACTCATTTTTCCCCATTCGGCAAATTAAAATACATTCTTGTAACCAAAGATACTTTCTCTGGAGCTACCATGACGGGAGAAATGGCACAACATGCCTCGTGTGCTCTAGAAAAGACCATTCTCATGCTAGGGGTCCCTTGGGACCTAAAAACAGATAACGGACCATGTTATACTAGTCAAACCTTTAAAAACACTTGCACAAAATACAACATAACCTTACACCATGGCATTCCCTACAATCCTCAAGGACAGGCTATCATAGAAAGAACTCACCAAACACTCAAAACTTTACTTTTGGAGACAACGCCTAGATACGACCCCCCCCCCAGCTCCCCCAATTACGTTGGAAGCCATCAAAGTGCTTTGCAACAACGCCTATAACACACTCCCGCCTGAAGAAATAACCACTGCCAAACTGTTCCTGATGACATGTGCCATGATTTCTCTTAACTCTACTCAAGCAGCCGAGGTCTCTACCCCTGTCTGGGCAGCCCTACTCAATCCACCTGGTCTTCTTATTGTTACCTCTGACTCTCCCACTTTTCCTAAATTCTTCACTACCTATTGCTTTCCAGGAATTCCTTGTGATCCCCACGTAAAACCCGCGATGGTCTCCTTTTCCAACTGGACTCTGCCTACAAACCTTCCAAACCCCTTTACTTTTTAGGCCTGTGCCAACACCTCAGACCGGCCCAGCAACTCAACCACCCGCCTAATGCTTTTTAATTACACCATAGCAGACTTCTCTAGGTACAACATCAGTGGCCAACAACAAAAATTTCTCCAGATTAATCTCCTCATCCCCATGAGCAGATGCAAGCCAGACCAAACACCACACTTCAAAACTTTCCCTGCTTCTCTGATAAAATCTTCGATACTGCTCAACCACTATTCACCCCTTGCAAACCCATACTCTTCAAGCCTAATTTCCGACTTACAGATATCACTTGGGATGCCTGCCTTTCTTCACTTAGACCTTTCAAAAATGACAACTAGACAGCTCTATGGACCTCTCCTTTTCTTCACCCTGGGGACAATGGATCCCTCCCCTTTACGGGATGCAACCCATTTTCCTTCACAGGGAGATGCTCTACACTCTCCTCCCATCAGTTATGCAGAACCTTCAGATGCCTTGACCTCCTTCCATTGATGCTCATGGGAAATACCTCTATCACTAACGGCACTTATTCCATTCCCAACCTTAGCCTACTTAATGCCACCTGCGACTCTGGCAATTCCACTGAGATGTGCACCAGTGGTCTTGCCCAAATATCAACTATCGACTCTGCTCACAAAGCTTGTCCCCCAATGACATCTCCTGGTCACCCTTAGTTAACCTCACTCACAAAAATAACTAATATTTTTCAACAGCCTGTGTTGCCTCCCCCTTTTTACTTCTCTTGTCCACAGGTGCCTCTTTTAACTGCTCCTTGACAGGTACCTGCTACCTGTCTAACTGCTGGAATGGAACCCCTCCATATATGCTCATCCTTCACACCCCCTCTGTCCTCTGGGTGCCAGTTAATATCTCTAATTGGGTAGCTCCATCACTCCCTATCTGGCTTTCTTCCACCTCCCTACGGATACACAAGAGAGATTTCAGAGCCTCTGCTATTATCGCCCTTATTATTGCTTTTATTACAGCAGCAGCAGCAGGAGCCACAGCAGCCGTTGTGCTCACCCAATCCACCGTGACCATTCAACGACTTAACAACCTTTCCCATATGGCGCTGAGACTTTCCGAGTACAACAACAGCTTAATGCCTATACCCATATGGCTCTTCTTAATCTTCAACAACAACTTGACCTCATGGACAATGAAATTGAAGACCTTTGGCACGTTGCTACTACTGCCTGTGACCAACACTTCTCATCAATTTGTGTCACACCAAAGCCAGCCAACCTCTCTTCTGCTCGTCTCTCCCTCCATGAGTGGATCCTTGGTCCGTACAACAGGACTCACTTCAACCTCTCCCTTCAACTGTCTGAACAAATAGAAACCACTGACTCTATCCAAGTTCCTATTCTAACGGACAATGTCCTCTCCAATCTCCTACACAACCTACAGCGCCTGTTCTCACCAGCCAATTTACTTACCTTTGGATTCTTGGGACTTCTAGGACTTCTTGTGCTAATCGCACTTCATATAATATGTGCCCAGTTACAAATGATAACCTCTAAACAGTCTATGATGGCCTCAATTCAATTGGCTTTTATAAAAAAAGAGGGGGAATCTGTGGGAAAAAGGGTCCAGAGGTCTTGTTGACGGCCGTGGCGGAGGAGCGAGTCTGAGCAAACTTAGACTTGTCATGTCCTTGGCAAACCCAGTGAGTCGCCCCGCCTAGGCTGTCTCACTCTGATCTCCTACTTCCGCACCGCCCCCAGCCAATAGTACCACCTCCAAACCACGCCCCTAGCGCACCTCCATTGCCACGCCTCTAGCCTGCTCAATAAAATACCTGGTGCTTCTGTAATAAAGTAGATCTGTGCCATCAGCCTGGTCTCCGGTGTCTCTTTCTTCCTGTGTTGCCACTTGCTGCTGGCCCAGGTCCCTCGACCTGGTTCAACCTCAGAGGAAGACTAGGTTTTCTTCTCCCAAGAAGCACTAACTCTCGAAAAGCTGCAGCACTGACACTAAATATTCTGCAATGGTCTTGGAAGGGTGGAAATACAGTGAATCTTCCTGTTTCAAAGCACCTATGAGTAATTGACATGTAGTGGGTACCTTGCTGTGTGTAAGCAAGAAGGTACAGCATACCCAATACATTCTCATATACAGTTTCATGATATGAGCTCAATTCAACTCTTACAACTTTGGAAATGTTTCAGCGAGTATGACATAGAAAATAGTTATCCTCATTTTATGCTGGTATTACAGGATGTCACAGGAGCATGTATAGTGTTTGGGTTTGTTATTCTGTACCAGCACTCAGTGTAGGACACGTATTCCATTTAGAGCACAGATTCTGCAATGCTTAGGGAAGGGTGTGAATGCACTCACTGTTCCCGTTCAAATGTGTGTATGTGTGAATGTAATGAAATGGATACTTTATGTATGTAAGCATGAAGGGACAGCTTAACCAATGTATTGCATTACACAGTTTCATGAAAAAAGCTCAGAAAAAAACTTAGAACTTTAGAAATATTTCAGGGAGTTCAGTGCTGAAAGGTGTTTTCTTGATTTTACACTGGAATTGCAAGAATACACACGAGCACGTCAACCAACCTTTTAGAGGAAGACTAAGTCTTCTACTCCAAGCAAGTAGTAACTCTAGGAAAGCTATAGCACTTGCACTAGATATTCTGCAATGCTTTGGGAATGGTAGAAATGCATTCACTCTTCCTGGTTCAAAATGTTTATCAGTAATTGGCTTGTAATGGGTACATTGCTGTGTGTAAGCAAAAAGGCACAGCGTACCAAATACATTCCCATATAGAGTTTCATGAGATAAGCTCAATACAATGCTGACAGGTTTGGAAATGTTTCAGGGAGTTTAATGCACCAAGTTGTTTGGCTCATTTTACACCGGTATTACCAGAATACATGGGAGCATGTGTAGTGCTTGTGTATCAACATATTAGAAGAACGCTAGGTTTACTATTATCAACCAGCACTCAGTGTAGGAAATGTATACCACTTAGAGCAAAGATTCTGGGATGCTTGGGGAAGGGTGGGAACACACTCACTCTTCCCATTTAAATGCACTTATCAGTGAATGTAATAGAATGCATACTTTCCTGTGTGTAAGCAGGAAGGGAAAGCATAACCAATGTATTACCATACACAGTTTCATGAAATAAGGACAGCACAGCCCTTACAACTTTGGGAAGGTTTCAAGGACTTAGGTGCAGAAACTTGTTTTCTTGCTTTTACACTGATATTGCAGGATTACATATGAGCATGTATGGAGCTGGTGAATCAACCTGATAGAGGAAGACTACGACTTCTTCTCCCAACAAGCACTAAGCCTAGTAAAGCTGTAGTACTTACACTCAATATTCTGCAATGCTCTGGGAAGTGTGGAAACACACTCAGTCTTTCCGATTCACAGGACCTATTAGTAATTGGCATGTTGTGGGTTCATTGCTGTATGTAAGCAAGAAGGTACAGCATGCCCAATACATTCAAATATACAATTTCATGAGATAAGTTCAGTATAACACTTACCACTTTGGAAATGTTTCAGGGAGTTTGGTGTAGACAGTTGTTTTCCTTGTTTGACACTGGTATTACAGGATTACACGGGAGCAAGTATAGTGATTATGTATCAACATATTAGAGGAGTACTAGGTTTACTACTGTCAGCCAGCACTCAGTGTAAGAAACCTATACCACTTATACCAAAGTTCTGTGATGCTTAGGGAAGGGTGGGAATGCACTCACTCTTCCCGTTCTAATGCATGTATGAGATAAGGTAATGGAATGGGTACTTTCTTGTGTGTAAGCAGGAAGGGACAACATAACCAATATATTGCCGTACAAAATTCCATGAAATAAGCTCAGCACAACACTTAAAACGTGGGGAAAGTTTAAAGGACTTCAGTGCAGAAAGTTGTTTTCTTGCTTTTACACTGGAATTCCAGGATTATATATGAGCACGTATGGAGCTGGTGAACCAACCGGTTTGAGGAAGACTAGGTCTTCTTCTCCCAGCAAGCACTAACTCTAGGAAAGCTGTAGCACTTACACTTAATATTCTGCAATGCTCCTGGACAGGTGGAAACATACTCAACCTCCCTGGTACAAAGCATGTACGAGTAATTGAAAGGTAGTGGGTATATTACTGTGTGTAAGCAGGAAGGTACAGCATACCCAATACATTCTCATATACAGTTTCATAAGATGAGCTCAATTCCACAGTTACAACTTTGGAAATGTCTCAGGGAGTTTGGTGTAGAAAGTTGTTTACCTCATTTTAGACTGATATTACAGGATTACATGGGAGCATGTACAGGGCTTTTATATCAACATATTAGAGGAACACTAGGTTTAGTACTATCAATCAGCACTCAGTGTGAGAAACCTATTCCACTTATCGCAAAGATTTTGTGATGCTTAGGGAAAGGTGTGAATGCACTCACTCTTCCCATTCAAATGCACGTATGTGTGAATGTAATGGAATGGGTACTTTATATGAGTAAGCATGAAGGGACAGCATAACCAATGTATTGCATTACACAGTTTCTTGAGAAAAGCTCAGCGAAACACTTAGAACTTTAGGAATGTTTCAGGGACTTCAGTGCAGAAAGTTGTTTTCTTGGTTTTACACTGGAATAGCAGGATTACATACAAGCACTTATGGAGCTGGTGAATCAACCTTTTAGAGGAAGACTAAGTCTTCTACTCCCAACAAGCACTAACTCTAGGAAAGCTATAGCACTTACACTACATATTCTGCAATGCTCTGGGAAGGATAGAAATGCATTCATTTTTCCTGGTTCAAAGTGCTTTTAGTAATTGACATGTAATGGTTAAATTGCTGTGTGTAAGCAAGAAGGTACAGCATACTCAATACATTCCCATATAGAGTTTCATGAGGGAAGCTCAATACAATGCTGACAGCTTTGGAAATGTTTCAGGGAGTTTGATGCACCAAGTTTTTTCCTTGTTTTACACTGGTATTACAGGATTACATGGGAGCATGTGTAGTTCTTGTGTATCAACATATTAGACTAGGTTTACTATTGTTTACCAGCACTCAGTGTAAGAAACCTATACCACTTTTAGCAACGATTCTGCGATGCTTAGGGAAGGGTGTTTAAACACTCAGTCTTCCCACTCAAATGCGCATATGTGTGAATGTAAATGAAAGAGTCCTTTATGTGTATAAGCATGAAGGGACAGCATCATCAATGTGTTGCATTACAGACTTTCATGAGAAAAGCTCAGCAAAACACTTAGAATTTCAGGAATGTTTCAGGGACTTCAGTGCAGAAAGTTGTTTTCTTGCTTTACACTGGAGTTGCAGGATTACATATGAGCACATATGGAGCTGGTGAACCAATCTTTTAGAGGAAGACTAAGTCTTCTACTCCCAGCATGCATTAACTCTAGGAAAGCTATAGCACTTACACTAGATATTCTGCAATGCTCTGCGAAGGGTGGAAACACACTCAGTCTTCCCAGTTCAGAGTGCCAATGAGTAATTGTCATGTAGTGTGTGCCCGCTGTGTGTAAGCAAGAAGGTGCAGCATATCCAATCCATTCCCATATACAGTTTCATGAGATAAGCTCAATACAGTGCTGACAGCTTTGGAAATGTTCCAGGTAGTTTGGTTTACAAAGTTGTTTTCCTCGTTTTACACTGGAATTACAGGATTACATGGGAGCATGTACAGTGCTTGTCTCTCAACATATTAGCGTAACACTGGGTTTGCTGTTGTCAACCCGCACTCATTGTAGGAAATGCACATCATTTAGAGCAAAGATTCTGCAATGCTTAGGGAAGGTGGGAATGCACTCACCCTTCCCATTCAAAAGCGAGTATGAGTGAATGTAATGGAATGGGTACTTTTTTTGGTAAACTGGAAGGGACAGTGTAACCAATGTATTGCCATACACAGTTTCATGAAACAATCTCAGCACAACCCTTACAACTTTGGGAAGGTTTCAAGGACTTCATTGCAGAAAGTTGTTTTCTTGCTTTTACACTGGAATTGCAGGATTACATACAGGCATGTATGGAGATGGTGAACCAACTTGTTGGAGGAAGACTAGGTCTTCTTCTCCCGACAAGCACTAATTCTAGATAAGCTGTAGCACTTTCACTAAATATTTTGCAGTGCTCTGGGAAGGGTGGAAACACTCAATCTTCTTGGTTCAAAGCGCCTATGTGTAATTACATGTAATAGGTACCTTGCTGTGTGTAAGCAAGAAGGTACACCATACTCAGTAATGCCCTTATATAGTTTCATGAGATAAGCTCAATAAAACAGTTACAACTTTGGAAATGTTTCAGGGAGTTTGGTGTCAAATATAGTTTTCCTCGTTTTACACTGGCATTACAGGATTACACGGGGGTACGTACACTGACTGTGTATCAGCATATTAGATGAACACTAGGTTTACTTCTGTAAACCAGCACTCAGTGTGGAAAACGTATACCACTTATAGCAACGATCCTGCGATGCTTGTCAAAGGGTGGGAATGCACCCTCTTCCCACTCAAACGCACGTATGAGTGAATGTAATGATATCGGTACTTTCCTGTGTGTAAGCAGGAAGGGACAGCATAACCAATGTATTGTCATACACAGTTTCATGAAATAAGCTCAGCACAGCATTTACGACCTTGGGAATCTTTCAAGGACTTCATTCCAGAAAGTTGTTTTCTTGCCTTTACCCTGGATTTACAGGATTGAATACTAGCACGTATGGAGCTGATTAACCAACCTGTTAGAGAAAGACTAGGTCTTCTTCTCCCAAAAAACACTAACTCTAGGAAAGCTATGGCACTTTCACTGAAAGTTCTGCAATGCCCTGGGAAGGGTGGAAACACACTCAGTCTTCCCGGTTCAAAGTGCCTATAAGTAATTGACATGTAATCAATACATTGCTGTGTGTAAGCAAGAAGGTACAGCGTACCCAATATATTATCATACACAGCTTCATGAAATAAGCTCAGTACAAAACTTACTACTTTGAAATATTTCAGGGAGTTTGGTGTAGAAAGTTATTTTCCTTGTCTTACACTGGTATTACAGGTTTACCTGGGAGCATGTACCGTGCTTGTGTATCAACATATTAGATGTACACTAGGTTTACTACTGTAAACCAGCACTCAGTTTAGGAAACGTATATCACTTACAGCAAAGATTCTGCAATGCTTAGGTAAGGGTGGGAAAGCACTCTCTCTTCCCATTCAAATGTGTATATGAGTAAAAGTAATGAAATGGGTACACTCCAGTGTTTAAGCAGGAAGGGACAGTGTAACCAATGCATTACCATACTCAGTTTCATGAAATAAGCTCAGCACAACACTTACAAATTTAGGATTGTTTCAGGGACTTTGGTGCAGAAAGTTGTTTTCTTGAATGGACCCTGAAATTGCAGGATTACATATGAGCATGCATTGAGCTGGTTTTCCAAACTGTTAGATGACTAAACTTACAATTCTAAACCAACCCTCACTGAAGGTAACCTACACCACTTACACTAAATGTTCTGCGATCTTCTGGCAAGTGTGGAACTGCACTCGGTCTTCTCCACTGAAAGCATGAGTGTCATTCAAATGTAATGAATACACTGCTGTGTGTAAGCAAGGAGGTAGAGTGTACCTATTTTAGTCCCATACACAGTTTCATGAGATAAGCTCAAAGCAACACTTAGAACTTTGGAAATGTTTCAGGGAGTTTGGTGCAGAAAGTTGTTTTCTTCATTTTAGTCTTGTATTAGAGGATTACATGGGAGCATGTATAGTGCATATAAAGTAACATATTAGAGGAACTCTAAGTTTACTACTGTCAAGCAGCACTCAGACTAGCAAACATATACCACTTACAGCAAAGATTCTGTGATGCTTAGGGAAGGGTTGGAACTCACTCACTCATCCCGTTCACATGTGTGTATTTGTGAATGTAATGGAATGGGTACATTGCTGTATGCACGCAGGAAGGGACAGTGCAACCATTGTATTGCCACATACAGTTTCATGAAATAAGCTCAGCAGAACACTTACAACTTTGGGAACATTTCAGGGACTTCGGTGAAGAAAGCTGTTTACTTGGTTTTACAATGGAATTGCAAAATTACTTATGAGCATGTATAGAGTTGGTGTACCAAACTGTTTGAAGAAGACTAGGCTTACTATTGCGAGCAAGCACTCACTAGAGGAAACTTACACCACTTACACTAAATATTCTACAATGCTTTGGGATGGTGGCAAAGCTTTTGGTCTTCCCTATTATAATTGCCACTGAGTCATTGAAATGTAATGGATATATTTCACTGTGTAAGCAAGAAGTTGGTGTGTACCCAATACATTCCCACACAGAGTTCATGAGTTAAGCTCAATACAACACTTACAATGTTGAAAAAGTTTCAGAGAGTTTGGTGCAGAAAGTTGTTTCCTTGCTTTTACACTGAAATTGCAGGATTGCATACGAGAATGTATGGAGCTGGTGAACCACTCTGTTAGAGAAACATTAGGTCTTCTTCTCTGAACAAGAACTAACTCTAGAAAAGCTGTAGCACTTACACTAAATATTCTGCAATGCTCTGTTAAGGGTGGGAACACACTCAATCTTCCAGGTTCAAAACGCCTATGAGTACTTCACATGGAATGGTATATTGCCGTGTGTAAGCAAGAAGGTACAGCATACCCAATACATTCCCATATGCAGTTTCATGAGATAAGCTCAAAACAACACTTACAATTTTGGAAATGTTTCAGGAAGTTTGGTGTAGAAAGTTCTTTTGCTCATATTCCACTGGTATTACAGGATTACATGGGAGCATGTATAGTGCTTGTGTAAAAACATATTAGAGGAACACTAGGTTTACTATTGTCAACCAGCACTCTATGTAGGAAATGTATACCACTTACAGCAAAGGTTCTGTGATGCTTAGGGAAGGGTGAGAATGCACTCACTCTTTCCCTTCAAATGCACGTACTAGTGAATATAATGAATGGGTACATTCCCATGTGTAAGCAGAAAGGGACAGTGTAACCAATGTATTGCCATACACAGTTTGATGAAATAAGCTCACCCCAACACTTACTAATTTGGCATTATTTCAGGCACTTCGGTTGTTTTCTTGGTTTTAGACTGGAATTGCAGGATTACATATGAGCACGTATAGAGCTGGTGAACAAAAGTGTTAGAACACGACTAAGCTTCCTAATTTCAACAAACACTCACTGAAGGAAACTTACACCATTTATACTAAGTATTCTGCAATCTTCTGGGAAGGGTGGAAATGCACTTGGTCTTTTGCATTAAAAGTGCAAGTGAGTCATTCAAATGTAATGGATACATTGCTGTGTGTAAGCAACAAGTTAAACCGTACCCAATGAAGTCCCATACACAGTTTCATGAGATCAGCTCAGTAACACTTACAACTATGGAAATGTTTCAGGGAGTTTGGTGCAGAAAGTTGTTTTCCTCATTTTACACTTATTTTAGGATTACATGGGAGCATGTATACTGCTTGTGTATCAACATATTAGAGTAACACTAGGTTTACAACTGTCAACCACCACTCAGTGTAGGAAACGTACACCACTTATAGCACAGATTCTGTGATGCTTAGGGAAGGATGGGAACGCACTTACTTTTCCTGTTCAAATGCTTGTATGGTTGAAAGTAATGCAATGGGTACTTTATGTGTGCAAGCCTGAAGGGACAGCATGTTCAATGTATTGTCATACACAGTTTCATGAAAAAAGCTGAGCACAACGGTTAGAACTTTGGGAATATTTCAGGGACTTCAGTGCAGAAAGTTTTCTTGGTTTTACACTGGAATTGCAGGATTATATATGAGCACGTATGGAGCTGTTGAACGAACCTTTTAGAGGAAGACTAAGTACTCTATTCCCAACAAACACTAACTCTAGGAGAGCTGTAGGACTTACACTAAATATGCTGCAGTTCTCTGGGAAGGATAGAAACACACTCAATCTTCCCAGTTCAAAGCGCCTATGTGTAATTGTCATGTAATGGGTACATTGCTGTGTGTAAGCAAGAGGGTAAACCGTACCCAATACATTCCCATGTACAGTTTCATGATACAATATGAATAAAACACTTAGAACTTTGGAAATGTTTCATGGAGTGTGGTGTAGAAATTTGTTTTCCTCGTTTTACACTGGTATTACAGGATTACAAAGGAGCATATATAGTGCTTATGTATCAACATAGTAGAGGAACACTAGGTTTACTATTGTCAACCAACACTCACTGTAGGAAATGTATGCTACTTAGAGCAAAGGTTCTGGGATGCTTAGGAAAGGGTGGGAACGCACTCACTCTTCCCATTTAAATGCACATATGGGTGCATGTAATGGAATGGGTACTTTCCTGTGTGTAAGGAGGGAAGAACAGCATAACCAATATATTGCCATACACAGTTTCATGAAATAAGCTTAACACAACCCTTACAACTTTGTTAAGTTTTCAAGGACTTCAGTGCAGATCGTTGTTTATTGATTTTGCAGTGGAAATGCAGGATTACATATGAGCAGGTATGGTGTTGGTGAACAAAACTGTTAGAGGAAGACTTGGTTTTGAAAGTATTGCAATGAGTACATGACTTTGTGAAAGCAGAAAGGGACAGCATAGCCAACAGACTCCCATACACACTTTCATTTGGGATGCTCAGTACAGCACTTAGAACTTAGGGAATATTTCAGGGACTTGGGTGCAGAAACTTGTTCTCTTCGTTCCATTACAATGGAGCATGTACAAAGCTGATGAACAAGTGTATTAGGGGAACACTAGATTTACTATTCCCAGGAAGCACTCACTGTAGGAAACACATACCACTTTGTGCAAACATTCAGTGATGCTGAGGGAGGGGTGGAAACCCACTCCCTCCTCTGGTCATATGCGCCTAAGTGTGAAAGGAACGGAATGGGTGCATTCATGTGTGAAAGCAAGCAGGGACAGCATAGCCAATGTATTTCCAAACACAGTTTCACCAAGGAAGGTGAACAAAATACTTAGTACTTTGGGAAGGTATCTGGGTATTTGGGGCAGAAAGTTGTTTTCTTGCTGTTACACAGGTATTACATGATTACATAGGACCATATATAAAGCTGGAGTACCAACATATTTGAGCAACACTCCTTTTGCTGTTCCCCAGAAGCACTCACTGTAGGAAACTTTTACCACTCAGAGAAATCATTCTGTGATGCTCACGGAAGGGTGGATACACACTCGCTCATCCCGGTCCAATGCGCAAGTGGGTGAATGTAATGGATTGAGTACACTGCAGTGTGCAAGAAAGGTGGGAGAGTGTGAGCAACATATTCCAAAGACAGTTTCATGAGATAAACTCAATGCACCACTTAGAACATTGGTAATATTACAGGGACTTCAGCGCAGAATATTGTACTATTTGTTCCACACAGGTTTTACCACTTTACAATAGAGCATGTTTTTTTTTTTTTCTTTTTCCCCCCCCTCTGGTACTGGGAACCGAACTCATGACCTTGCACTTGCCAGGCAGGCGCTTTTGCCGCTGAGCTAAATCCCCAGCCCTACAATGGAGCATGTATAGAGCTGGTGAACCAGTATATTAGAGGAACACTAGGTTTACTATTCCCAGGAAGCACTCAATGTAGGAAACCCATACCACTTACAGCAAACTTTCTACGATGCTCAGGAAAGGGTGGAAACACACTCCCTTATCTGGATATATGTGCCTATGTGTGAATGTAATGCAATGAGTACATGCCTGTGTGAAAGCAAGCAGGGACAGCACAGTCAACCTACTCCCATGCACAGTTTCAGTTTGGAAGCTCAACACAGCACTTAGAACTTTCAAAATATTTCAGGGACTTCGGTGCAGAAAGTTCTTCTCCTCATTCCATATGGGTTTTAAAGCCTTACACTGGAGCATGTATATAGCTGGTGCACCAGTGTATTAGAGAAACACTAGGTTTACTATTCCCAGGAGGCACTCCCTGTAGAAGCCAATACCACTTACAGCAAACATTCTACAATGCTCAGGGAAGGGTGGAAACACACTCACTCCTCTGGTCATACGTGCCTATGTGTGAATGTAATGCAATGGGTACATGGCTATGTGAAAGCAAGCAGGCACAGCATGGCCAATATATTCACATAAACAGTTTCAGTTGGGAAGATCAACACAGCACTTAGAACTTTGGAAAAGTTTCAGGCTCTTCAGTGCAGAAAGTTGTTCTCTTTGTTCCACAGGGGATTTACAGCATTACAATGGAGCATGTACAGAGCTGGTGTACCAGTGTATTAGAGGAACACTAGGTTTTCTATTCCCAGGAAGCACTCACTGTCGGAAACCCATACCACTTACAGCAGACATTCTGCGATGCTCAGGGAAGGGTGGAAACAGACTCCCTCCTCTGGTCATATGTGCCTATGTGTGAATGTATGTTATGCTTTTAATGAAATATGTCTTTGTACCTAGAAACTGGTTTAAAGAAATGTGTCTGGTTGCCAAGTTGACAAAGTGTGGATTGTCATGGTTGATACATTGTATCAACTTGGGGAGTCAAGAGGTTTGTCCAAGTGACTCAGCTGGAAACCAGGGTGCTTACTTTGTATACATCTCTAGCCTGTGGAAGAGGAGGGCATGGAAATTATGTGACAGCTACATGTCCCATAGGTGGTGGTCGCCTGTTTACAAACTAATGGAAGGAAGGAAGCTGCCTGCGGCTATTAGTCCCTTTTACTCTGGCTGCATTGCTGTTTGGCTGCCATTCCACCCATTGCTCTTGTTGTTTGCTGTCTTCTGCCTCGGAGCCATCCAAGTATGGACTGAAGCCTCCAAACCTGTGAGCCAAATGAACCTTTCTTTCCCACATTTTGGGCATTGGATACTGTGTCTCAGCAACGAGAGAAAAGTAACCAAGACATTCCCATAAACAGTTTCAGTTGGGAAGCTCACCGGAGCACTTAGAACTTTGGGAATGTTTCAGGGACTTTGGGGCAGAGAGTTGTTCACTTGGTTCCACACGGGTTTGACTGCATTACAATGGAGCATGTTTACAGCTGATGCAGCAGTGTATTAGAGGAACAATGGGTTTACTATTCCCAGGAAGCACTGACTGTAGGAAACCCATACCACTTACAGCAAACATTCAGCAATGCTCAAGGAAGGGTGGAAACACACTCCCTGCTCTGGTCATGTGTGCCTATATGTGCATGTAATTCAGTGGGTACATGGCTGTCTGAAAGAAAGCAAGGACAGCATAGTGAACATACTTCCATAGACAGTTTCATTTGGGAAGCTCAACACAGCACTTAGAAATTCAGAATGTCCCAGGGACTTCAGTGCACAAAGTTGTTCTCTACGTTCCACACAGGATTTACAGCATTACAGTGGAGCATGTATAGAGCTGATGTAGCAGTGTATTAGAGGAACACTAGTTACTCTTCCCAGCAAGCACTCATGGTAGGAAACACATACCACTTGCAGCAAACATTCTGCAGTGCTCAGGGAAAGGTGGAAAATCACTCCCTACTCTGGTCATATGTGCCTGTGAGTGAGGGTAAGGCAATGAGTACATGGCTGTGTGAAAGCAAGCAGGGACAGCATAGCCAATATACTCCAGTGCACAGTTTCAGTTTGGAAGCTCAACATACCTCTTTGAACACTGTGAATATTTGAAGGACTTTGGTGCAAAATGCTATTTTCATTTCACAGGGGTTTGAGAGCATTTCAATGGAGCATATGTCGAGCTGGTGTACCAGTGTATTAGAGGAACACTAGGTGTAATAGTCCCAGGAGGCACTCATGGTAGGAAACCCACACCATGAACTGCAAACATTCTGTGATGCTCAGAGAAGGGTTTAAACACACTCCCTCCTCTCGTTACAAGTACCTATGTGTGAATGTAATGCAATGAGTACATGGCTGTGTGAAAGCAAGCAGGGACAGCAGAGCCAACACACTCCATATAGAGTTTCAGTTGGGAAGCTGAACACAGACCCTTGAAATTTGGGAATGTTTCAGTGACTTCGGTGCAGAAAATTGTTCCATTTATTCTACATGGGTTTCACAGCATTACAGTGGAGCATATATACATGTTGTATACCAGTGTACTAGAGAAACAGCAGATTTAATATGCCCAGGAAGCACTCACTGTAGAAAACCATACCACTTACAGAAAACATTCTGCAAAGCTCAGGGAAGGGTGGAAACACACTCCATCCATTGGAAATATGTGCCCATATATGAATGTAATGCAATTTGTACATGGCTCCGTGAAAGCAAGCAGGGACAGAATAGACAATGTACTCCCATACTCAGTTTCACTAGGGAAGTTCAACACAGCACTTAAAACTTTGCAACTATTTCAAGGAGTTTGGGGCAGAAAGTTGTTCTTTTCATTCCACCTGGGATTTACAGCATTATAAGTGAGCATGTATAGAGCTGGTGTATTAAATGAATACAGTGTTTTACATGAATACTAAGTTTACTATTCCCAGGAAGCACTCACGGTAGGAAATCCATAATACTTACTGCAAATATTCTGCAATGCTAGGGCAGGGTGGAAACACACACCCTCCTCTGGTTATATGGGTCTATGTGTGAATGTAATGGAATGGGTACATTGGTGTGTGATAGCAAGTAGGCACAGCATAGCCAATGTACTCCCATACACAGTTTCACTAGGGAAGCTCAACACAGCACTTAG
The DNA here is from genome assembly GCF_000276665.1 of Chinchilla lanigera. NCBI lineage: Eukaryota > Metazoa > Chordata > Mammalia > Rodentia > Chinchillidae > Chinchilla > Chinchilla lanigera. Next base: position 20,724 of record NW_004955518.1, on the reverse strand, counting down.
AAAGTTGGCAATGTTTCAGGGATATTGAGGAAGAGTTATTCTTTTTATTCAACTGTGGTTTACTCCATTACAAGTGGGCAGGAACAGAGCTGCTGTACCAGTATATTACAGGAATACTAGGTTTAATATTCCCAGAAGGCACTCACTGCAGGAAATGTATACCACATACAGCAAACATTTTGTGATGGTCAGGGAAGGGGGGAAAGGCACTCACTCTTCTGGTCATATGTGCCTCCGTGAAAGGAATGGTATGGGTAAATTGCTGTGTGAAAACAAGCAGGGAGAGTATAGCCAATGTACTCCCACGCAGAGATTCACTAGAGAAGCTCAACACAGCACGTAGAAGTTTGGGAATATTTCAGGGACTTTGGGGCAGAAAGTTATTCTCTTCATTCCACTCGGGTTTTACAGCATTACAAAGGAGCATGTATAGAACTGCTCTACAGTGTATTGCAGGAATACTAGCTTTACCATTCGAAGCAAGCATTCACTGTAGGAATCCTGTACCACTTAGAGAGAACATTCTTTGATGCTCAGGGAATGGTGGAAACATACTCACACTTTTGCTCTTATGCTCCTTTGTGAAAAGAATGTTATGGGTACATTACTGTGTAAAAGCAAGCAAGGACAGCGTAGCCAATGTACACCTATACACAGTTTCACTAAGGAAGCTCAACACAGCACTTAGAAGGTTGGGACTGTTTCAGGGAGTTTGGGGCAGAAAGTTGTTCTTTTCGTTCCAGCTGGGATTTACTGCTTTCGAAGGAGCATGTATAGGGCTGGTGTGCAGTGTATTCCACCCATTCTAAGTTGACCATTCCCAGGAAGCACTCACTGCAGGAAACCTATACCACCCACAGGAAACATTCTGCCTTGCTCAGATAAGGGTGGAAACGCACTCACTCTTGTGCTCATATGTGCCTATGTGAGAGGAATGCTCTGGGTGCATTGCTGTGTGAAAGCAAGCAGAGAGAGCATAGCCAGTGTACTCCCATATTTAGTTTCACTAGGGAAGCTCAACAGAGCACTTAGAAAGTTGGGACTGTTTCAAAGAGTTTGGGGCAGAAAGTGGTTCTTTTCATTCCACCTGGGATTTACTGCATTCTAAGGGAACATGTATAGAGCTGGTGTACAGTGTATTATATGAATACTAAGTTGACTATTCCCAGTAAGCACTCACTGTAGGAAACCTATACTACCTAAAGGAAACATTCCACACTGCTCAATTAAGGGTGGAAATGCACTCACCCTTCTGCTCTGATGCACCTGGGTGAAAGTAATGTTATGGGTACATTGCTGTGTGAAAACAAGCAGGGATAGCATAGCCAATGTACTCCCATACAGACATTCAGTATGAAAGCTCAACACAGCACTTAGAACTCTGGGACTGTTTCAGGGACTTGGAGGCAGAAAGCTTTTCTATTCATTCTACTCAGGTTTTACAGCTTTAGAACAGAACATGTATAGAGCTGCTGTGTGAGGGTATCAGAGCACCCCTAGCTTTATTATCCCAGGAAACACTCACTGTGGGAAACCATTACCATTTACAGCAAACATTCTGAGACGCTCAGGGCAGCGTGGAAAGACACACCCTCCTGTGGTCACATGGGCCTATGTGTGCACATAATGAAATGCATGCATTGCTGTGTGATAGCAACTAGGCACAACATAGCCAATGTAACTCTCCAACACAGCGTTTCACTGAGGAAGCTCAACACAGCACATAGAACATTGGAAATGTTTGAGGGACATTGGGGCAGAAAGTGGTTTTCTTCTTTCCACTCAGTTTTTATACCCTCGCAGGGGAGCATGTTTACAGCTGCTGTAGCTTGTTTTACACGAACACTATCTTTACTATTCCCAGGAAGCACTCAGTGGAGGAAACCTCTACCACTTACAAAAAATATTCTGTGATGCTAATGGAAGTGTGAAACACGATTAATCTTTAGGGAATATGCACCTAGGTGAAAGGAATAGTATGGGTACATTGATGTGTGAAAGCAAGCTCGGACAGCATAGCCAAAGTACTGCCATACAGATATTCATTAGGGAAGTTCAACCCACCATTTAGAACTTTGGGAAAGTTTCAGGGACTATCCACCCTTCCCTGAACATTGCAGAATGTTTGCTGTAAGTGGTACTAGTTTCCTAGAGTGAGTGCTTCCAGGGAATAGTAAATCCAGTCTTCCTGTAATACACTTTTACAGCAGCTTCATAAAGGCTCCCAAGTAATGCTGTAGAACCCGGGTGGAACGAAGAGATCAACTCTCTGCCCCAAACACTCTGACACATTCCCAAAGTTTTAAGTGATGTGTTAAGCTTCCCTAGTGAATCTGTCCATGGGAGTACATTGGTTATGCTGTCCCTGCTTGCTTTCACACAGCAGTGCACCCATACCATTCTTTTGATATAGGCCCATAGGAGCAGAAGAGTGAGTGTATTTGCACCCTTTCGCGAGCATTGAAGAATGTTTGCTGTATGTGACATAGGTTTCCTACAGTGAGTGCTTCCTGGTAATAGTAAACCTAGTATTACTGTAATATGCTAGTACAGCAGCTCTATACATGCTCCCTTATAAGGCTAGAAAACCTGCTTGAAACAAAGAGAACAACTTTCTGCCCCAAAGTCCCCGAAACATTCCCAAATTTCTAAGTACTGTGTTGAACTTCCCTAGAGAATCTCTCTGTGGGAGTACCTTGGCTCTGCTCTCCCTGCTTGCTTTCACACACCACTGCACCCATACCATTCCTTTCCCATAGGCACATATGAACACAAGGATGAGTGCATTTCCACCCTTCCCTGAGCATTGCAGAATATTTGCTCTAGGTGGTATAGATTTCCTGCAGAGAGTGTCCTGGGAATAGTAAACCTATTATTCCTGTCATACACTGGTACAGCAGCTGTATATATGCTCCCTTCTAATGCTCTGAAACCTGAGTGGAATGAAGAGAACAACTTTCTGCCCCAAAGTTCCTGAAACATTCCCAAAGTTCTAAGTGCTGTGTTGAGCTTCTCTAGTGAATCTGTGTATGGGAGGACATTTGCTACGGTGTCCCTCCTTGCTTTCACATAGTGGTGCATCCATAGGAATGCATCCATAGGAAAGGAAATCCATCCTTTCCTTTCACATAGGCCCATATGAGCAAAATGTGAGTCCGTTTCCAACTTCCCCGAGAATCGCAGAATATTTGCTGTATGTGTTATAGGTTTCCTACAGAGAGTGCTTCCTGGGAACAGTAAACCTAATATTCCTGTCACACACTGGTACACCTACAGTATACATGCTCCCTTGTAAGGCTGGAAAACCTGGGTGGAAGAAAGAGAACAATTTTCTGCCTCACATCCCTGAAACATTCCCAATGTTCTAAATGCTGTAAGCTTCCTGAGTGAATCTGTATGTGGGAGAACTTTGGCTATGCTGTCCCTGCTTGTTTAAACACAGCAACACAGCTATATCATTCCTTTCACATAGGCCTATCTGAGCAGAGGAGTGAGTGCGTTTCTACCCTTCCCTGAGCATCTCAGAATGTTTACTGTATGTTGTATAGTTTTCCTACACTGCGTGCTTCCTGGGAAAAGTCAAGCTAGTATACATGTAATACACTGGTACAGCAGCTGTATACCTGCTCCCTTGTAATGGTGTAAAACTCGGGTGGAATGAAGAGAACAACTTTCTTCCACAAAGTCCCTGATACATTCCCAAAGCTCTAAGTGCTCCATTGAGCTTCCCAGGTGAATTTATGTATGGGTGTACATTGGATATGCTGTCCCTGCTTGCTTTCAAACAGCAAGGCACCGATACCATGCCTTTCACATAGATCCTTATGAGTAGAAGTGTGAGTGCATTTCCACCCTTCCCTGAGCATGGCACAATGTTTGATGTTCATGGAATAGGATTCCTAGAGGGATTGCTTCCTGGGAATAGTAAACCTGGTATTCCAGTAATACACTTATACAGCAGCTCCATATATGCTCCCTTGTAATGCTGGAAAACCCAGCAGGAACGCAGAGAACAACTCCTTGCCCCAAAGTCCCTGATACATCCCAAAGTTCTAAGTGCTGTGTTGAGCTTTCCTAGTGAATCTATGTATGGGAGAACATTGGCTATGGTGTCCCTGCTTGCTTTCAGAGAGCAATGCACCCATATAATTCCTTTTACATAGGGTCATAAGAAACAGAAGAGTGAGCTCGTTTCCACCCTTCCCTTAGCATCGCAGAATGTTTCCTGTATGTGGTATAGGTTTCCTACAGTGAGTGTTTCCTAGGAATAGTAAACCTAGTAATCCTGTAATATGCTGGTGCAGCAGCTGTATACATGCTCCCTTGCAATGCTGTAAAACCTGGGAGGAACAAAGAGAACAATTTTCTGCCCAAAAGTCCCTGGAAACATCCCAAAAGTGTAAGTGCTGTGTTGAGCTTTCCTAGTGAATCTGTGTGTGGGAGTACACTGGCTATGTTGTGCCTGCTTGATTTCACACAGCAATGCACAACTACCCTTCCTTTTGCATAGAGCCATATGAGCAGAAGTGTGAGTGTGTTTCCACCCTTCCCTGAGCATCACAAAAGTATAGGTATCCTACAATGAGTGTTTCATGGGCATATTAAACCTGGTATTCCTATAATGCACTTTTACAACAGCAGTATACATGCTTCCTATAACCCTGTAAAACCAGGAGAAATGAAGACAACAACTTTCTGCTCCAAAGTCCCTGAAACATTCCCAAAGTTCTAAGTGATTTGTTGAGCTTCCCTCATGAATCTGTGTATGGGAGTACATTGGCTGTGCTATCCCTGCTTGCTTTCACACAGAAATGCACCCACTGCATTCCTTTCACACATGCCCACATGAGCAGAAGTGTGAGTGCCTTTCCACACTTCCCTGAGCATTGCAGAATGCTTGCTGTATGTGGTGTAAGTTTCTTAGAGTGAGTGCTTCCTGGGAATAGTAAACCTAGTATTCCTGTCATACACTGGTACAACAGGTGAACATGGTCTTTGTAATGCTGTAAAACCCAGGTGGAATGCAGAGAACAGCTTTCTGCCTGAAAGCCCCTAAACATTCCCAAAGTTCTAAGTGCTGTATTGATCTTCCCTAATGAATCTGTACATTTAAGTACATTGGCTATGCTCTCCCTGCTTGCTTTCACACAGCAATGCACTCATTGCATTCCTTTCTCATATACCCATATGAGCAGAAGAGTGAGTGCTTCTCCATCCTTCCCTGAGCATCACAGAATGTTTGCTGTATATGGTATAGGTTTCCTACAGCGACTGCTTCCTTGGACTAGTGAACCGAGTATTCCTGTAATATACAGGTGTAGCTGCTGTACATGGTCCCTTGTAAGGCTGGAAAACCCGGGTAGAAGGAAGAGAACAATTATCTGCCCCAACATTCCTGAAATGTTCCCAAAGTTCTAAATGCTGTATTGATTGAGCTTCCTGAGTGAATCTTTGTATGGGAGTACAATGGCTATGCTCTCCCTGGTTGTTCAAACACAGCAATGCACCCATTCCATTAATTTCACATAGGAACATATGACCAGAGGAGTGAGTGCATTTCCACCCTTCCCTGAGCAACTCAGAATGCTTGCTGTACATCGTATTATTTTCCTACAGTGAGTGCTTCCTGGGAAAAGTCAAGGTAGTATTCCTGTAATACACTGGTACAGCACATGTATACATGCTCCCTTGTAATGCTGAAAAACACGGGAAAACAAAGACAGGAACTCTCTGCCCAAAAGTCCCTGATACATTCCCAACGCTCTAAGTGCTCTGTTGAGCTTCCCCATTGAAATTGTATATTGGTGTACATTGGCTGTGCTGTTTCTGCTTGCTTTCACACAGGAAAGCACCCATACGATGGCTTTCACAAAGGCCCTTCTTGGGAGAAGTGTGAATTCGTTTCCACCCTTCCCCGAGCATCGCAGTATGTTTGCTGTGTGGTATAGGTTTCCTACAGTGAGTGCTTCCTTGGAATAGTAAACATAGTATTCTTGTCATACACTGGTACAGCTGGGGTGTACATGTTCCCTTGTACTTCTGTAAATCCCGAGTGGAAAGAAGAGAACAACTTTCTACTCTAAAGTCCCTGAAACATTCCCTATGTTCTAAGTGCTGTGTTGAGCTTCCCTAGTGAATCTGTGTATGGGAGTACACTAGCTATGCTGTCCCGGCTTGCTTCACACAGCAATGCACCCATTGCATTCTTTTCTCATATGCCCATATAAGCAGAAGAGTGAGTGCCTCTCCACCTTTCCCTGAGCATCGCAGAATGTTTGTGGTATTTGGTACAGGTTTCCTACAGTGAGTGCTTCCTGGGAAAAGTAAAGCTAGTATTCCTGTAATACACTGGTACAGCAGCTGTACACATGCTCCCTTGTAATGCTGGAAATCAATGGTGGAACAAAGAGAACAACTTCATGCCCCAATATCCCTGATATGTTCCCTAACTTCTAAGTGTTGTATTGAGCATCCTTAATGAATCTGTGCATGGGAGTACGTTGGTCAAGCTGTTCCGGCTTGCTTAAACACAGCAATGTACCCATACCATTCCATTCACATAGGCCCATATGAGCAGAGGACTGAGTGTGTTCCCACCCTTCCCTGAGCATTGCAGAATGTTTGCTGTATGTGTTGTAGCTTTACTACACTGAGTGCTTCCTAGTAAATGTCAAGCTAGTATTCCTGTTATACACTGGTGTAGTAGTGGTATACATGTTCCCTTGCAGTGCTGTAAATCCCGGGTGGAATGAAAAGAACAACTCCCTGCCCCCAAGGACCCTGAAAGCTCCCAAAGTTCTTAGCATTGTGTGTAGCTTCCCTAGTGAATCTGTGTATGGGAGTACATTAGCCATGCTGTTCTGCTTGTTTTCACACAGCAATGAACCCATACTATTACTTTCACCTAGGACCATATGAGCAGAAATGTGGGAGGGTTTCCACCATTCCCTGAGCATCGCAGAATGTTTGCTGTATGTGATATAGGTTTCCTACAGTGAGAGCTTCCTGGGAATAGTAAATCTACTGTTCCGTTAGTGCACTTTTACAGCAGCTCCATACATGCTCCCTTGTAATGCTGTAAAACCCAGAAGGAACAAAGAGAACAACTCCCTGCCCAAAACTCCCTGAAACATCTGCCAGCTCTAAGTGTTGTGTTCAGCTTCCCTAGTGAATCTGTGTATAGGAGTTCATTGGCTATGCTGTCCCTGCTTTCTTTCACACAGCAATGCACCCATACCATTCCATTCATATAGGAGTATATGAGCAGAAGAGTGAGTTCATTACCACCCATAACTGAGCAACGCAGAATGTTTCCTGTAGGTGGTATAGGTTTTCTACAGTGAGTGCTTCCTGGAAATAGTCAACTTAGTATTGGTGGAATACACTGTATACCAGCTCTACACATGCACCCATAGAATTCAGTAAATCCTGGGTGGATTGAAAACAACAACTTTCTTCCCCAAAGTCCCTGAAACAGTCCCAAAGTTCTAAGTGCTGTATTGAGCTTCCCTAGTGAAACTATGTATGGGAGTACATTGGCTATGCTGTCCCTGCTTGCTTTCACACAGCAATATACCCATACCATTCCTTTCACATAGGCGCTTAGGAGCAGAAGAGTGAGTGTGTTTCCACACTTAACTGAGCAATGCAGAACGTTTGCAGTATGTGATATAGGTTTCCTAAAATGAGTGTTTCCTGGGAATAGTAATCATAGAAGGCCTGTAACACTGTGGTACCACAGCTCTATACATGCTCCCTTGAAATACTGGAAAACCAGAGTGGAACAAACTGAACAACTTTCTTTCCCAAAATCACTGAAACATTCCTAAACTTCTAAGTCCTTTGTTGAGCTCGCCTAGTGAATCTCTCCATGGGAGTACGTTGGCTATGCTGTCACTGCTTGCTTTCACACTGCAATGCACTGCTACCATTCCTGTCGCATACACCCATATGAGTAGAAGAGTGAGTGCGTTTTCACCCTGTCATGAGCATCGCAGAATGTTTACTGTATGTGATATAGGTTTTCCTACAGTGAATGTGTAGGGGGCAATGAATCTTAGCATATTATTTTAGATAAAATAGTTTTGGTAAAAGCCTACATGGTGCCTTGGGAAGCCTTCTGGGACAGTGTAAGAGCTAATTCCCCAGATCAATACTGCCCAGGAGTATCTCCCCAAGATAAAGGGGCACCTAGGCCTAGTTAACCCTCAATGAACCTGCCTGGGCAGTTCCATCTCCTGGCCCTAGGTAAACATTGTAACCATAAAGTAAATGTATTGTTATCTAAAGGAGGACATGTAGAACAGAGTACAGAAAGTATATATCATTTTGGTTGGGCTCATGATCGGAGCCTGACCCAGTTACATGGCACAAGGAAAACAACATGTGGCCAGGGCTAAAACATTCGTTTCTGTTACCATGGAAACCAAAAATGTATATAACCTGGGAACACAGACAAGTCCACGCCCACTTCCCGGACTTGCAAGTCTGGATGACAGGTGACTGGTCTAAATTAAAAACTTTGTCTGTTCTCTTTGGTCTCTTGCGGAATACAGCCTGAATTTTTGCTGTAACATTTGGGGGCTTGTCCAGGATATTCTGCAGGCAGATCCTGTTTTGAGGGGGTCCCGGCCTCCGGATCCCCTACCCTTTTCCTGAATGGCTGGGCGCCCAAGCTGAGTTCAGCTCTCACTATCCGGGGGAGGCTAAGACCTGGAGGCCAGACCACGAAGGACAAACAGAGTTCTAAAGCTCAGACTGGGTAAAATTCTAATTGGCTTCCAATCTTTCCTGAGGCTGGGCTTTCTTGGGAGAGAGCTCTGTTGCTAGCTCTCCAGTTTGTTAGGCCCCCAGACGTGGGTGGAAGTTTTGGTTTCTGTCGTCTCTGGGAGCCGGGAGAGGGGCTTGAAGCGGCGTGCTGCAGGTGCAGTGCAGCCTTCCCCCTCCCAGCAGGAGCTGAGTGAGGGGTGTGTTAGTCTTTCTGGCGAATGCTGAGAAAGAATTTGGCTTTTTGTTTGTTTGCATTTCAAGCCAGTCTCTAATTTTAATTGGCATAATGAGGAGGAAAACTAAATGATCTTTACCGGGATTTTGTCCTGTCTGTGTCTGTTTGAATTGCTCGTTCTATTTGCTTGCATTCCTTGGTGCACCGGTGTCCTCAGGTTACAAATGAATCTGCTGCTTGGGTGGGAGGGGCCCTGATTGCCCTCCTCTGGGCTTTTCTGCCCCTGGGAATTGTTTACTTGGAAACTTGAAAAGATCCAGACCTGTGCGCGTGGAGTCACTGGTATTATGTCAAACTATTCCTGTTATGGGGACTGCAGCCTATAGCAGACTCACATAAAGGAGTCTCCTCCTCGGGTTTCATCCCAGTCTTGCCTTTCTGGCAGGCTCCTATGATGAAGCTGGGAGGAAATCCTCATTCTGCAACTGGAGAACTTCAAACCCCCTCCTCTTAGAGTAAACAGGGGCTTCTAATAGTTTGCTAAAAGCGGCGTTTGAGGTTCACCATCCCATCTGGGGTGATTGTCAACAGATGTTAACTTTGTTTTCTTCAAAAAAAAAAAGGGACGTCTTAAAGGTGACTGAGAAACAAATGAGATTAAATACAGAAAAAATCATCAGGCTTCAAAAAGGGCTTCTTTCTGTAGCTCATCATCCCACTGACCTACAAGGTGGCAAAAGTGTCACAAGCTACAGAAATTAAAAGGTATTACAGAGATGAACTTGTCCCAGCTGATAGAGATTACAAAAATTTGTTTCATGACAGAGAAGACAAAAAAATGGAAGTTTAAGCTGGAACAGGAGCTTTTCAAAGGAATACCCTATTGGCTCTATCTGGAAATTTTTAGGTTTTAAAGAGATAAGCAGCAGCAAAATGGGAGATAACTAACACTTGCTTCTCAGCTGGAACTCAATGAAATGCTAATAATCATTTTTTTGTTTATATGCCTGTTGAATTGCAAAATACAGGATTAGATCTGCCTGTGGCTTACAGAGTCACTCTTGTTGGGTGGGGGATAAAAAAATCTACCCCAATTCCCACAGAGGAAACCTTTTGTCTTGTAGTAGAGAATGCTGACATAAATTTAAAAGAAATAACTATTATACCAAGTATGGTCAATGGAGATTGTCGAGATAAGATACAAGTTTTTTATGTGCCATGTATCTCTGGATCTTTAAAAAGGGAGGAAAAAAGTCTACATAAATGGTAATATTAACCTAAATTATAGTAAGTCTTACAGACAGAGATCACAAGAGCGCTTGGAAGAAAGTCTGAATATGTGACAATGTGTGTGTGCAGGTGACTAAGCTGAAACCTACGTTATGGGACATAAAAGTTACTGGTATTCTGAAGACAGAATAAAATATAAAAATATATTAATTACAGGTAAAAGGGTTTTATTTTTTCCAAATTCTTTTTATAAGAGATCTCTGCTAATGGGCCTA
>NW_004955518.1:1668-8283 GCF_000276665.1 Chinchilla lanigera | reverse complement strand
CATTTGTATCTCCTTGTCTGAGAAGTGTGTATTCATCTCAGCTGCCCATTTTTGGATTGGGTCTTTGAATTTGGAGGGGCTGATAGTTTTAAATTCTTTATATGTTCTAGATAAAAGCCCTTTGTCTGAGGGACAATCAGCTAAAATTTTTTCCAAGACAAATTTCTTAAATGACATCCTGTTAGAGGACAATTTAGATTAAAGCTCCATATGTATTAGGTAAGGATGATGACTAAAACGGCTATTCTATTGTGCTACAAAAATGTCATCACACTTATTATATAACGATACTATGTATAATTTTTGACTTCCAGTTTTCTTTGTAAAACTGTATAATTGTTGTCTGTTAACATTCCACAGAGATTCAACTACTAGAACATCCATGATTGGTAAGAAGTAATAGTTCTCTGGGTTTACTTTATTTTTTAAGGTGCTTGCAATGTAATGTCATTAACATTTTCTGCTAGATGTTTAACAACTGAGGTTTGGAGACCAAAAATTAGAGAGATAAATTGGGCTAAGAGGACTCCAACATTTTGGCCAAAGCCCTCCATGGTCAAATAGGACTCAGGACATGAGAGAACCTCTGCTGCCACATCACACAACTTGGTTGAGTCCCTGATTTTCTGATCAAGGAAATTATGGGACCACAAAGGAAAATGATTATACAATGTAATGTGCCTAAGGAGAGTCACCAGGAGAAAACAGTCTCCCAAGCTTTCAAAGAAAGCAACTTGGTTAAGCATTGGCTGTGACTCATCCAGATGGCTGGCACTGACAAAAGTACTAAGAGGCACTGCACATGGTTCCAAGGTAAATCCTGAGGAGTGTTAACTGACCTTTATAGGAAAAAATTAATTTCAAATAATACAGGTCTCACTTTAACTTGGTCTTGAGCAGCCAACAGAAAAATATAACTACAAGCTATTAGATAAATGATAAATGATAATAATAATAATAACAAGGTGTTCCAGTTCAATTAATAACATGGGACAAGGGTATGTTTGTATATTGACAGGTCATCAGCCACCATTGTAGATGCCATACTGGAACATGGTACCATAAAAAGAGAGATCTTCAAACCCATGGTAAAGTCTGCTGCCAATATACCTGTCGTGGATTCTACAATGGACTGATTGTGTTAATATGCTTGTGTCTTCTACTTCTTTCCTGAGAATGCTAGTCATACTTCAGCTGCTACAGTAGGAAAGACCTCTGGCCCAACAAAACAAAGAGAACATCTCTACAACTACACCCTCAAGCACCCTTGGATGGACTCTATTGCACCTAGCCAGGCTGTACTTGCTTCCCTATACCTTCCTTGTGCCCAGCAAGCTGTGGGGTTCATTGTTCCAATATGTAAGATGACAAACCCCCATTTTGGAGCCCAGGCTGCCATCGTATGTCACACTTTTTATTTCTTAGAAAGAAAAATATGTCATAGAGGGGGGAATGTAGGGGGCAATGAATCTTAGCATATTATTTTAGATAAAATAGTTTTGGTAAAAGCCTACATGGTGCCTTGGGAAGCCTCCCGGGACAGTGTAAGAGCTAATTCCCCAGATCAACACTGCCCAGTAATGTCTCCCCAAGATAAGGGGGCACCTAGGCCTAGTTAACCCTCAATGAACCTGCCTGGGCAGTTCCATCTCCTGGCCCTAGGTAAACATTGTAACCATAAAGTAAATGTATGATTATCTAAAGGGGGACATATAGAACAGAGTACAGAAAGTATATATCATCGTGGTTGGGCTCATGATCGGAGCCTGACCCAGTTACATGGCACAAGGAAAACAACATGTGGCCAGGGCTACAACATTCGTTTCTGTTACCATGGAAACAAAAAATGTATATAACCTGGGAACACAGACAAGTCCATGCCCACTTCCCGGACTTGCAAGTTGGGATGACAAGTGAGCAGTCTAAACTAAAAACTTTGTTTTCTTTGGTCTCTTGCAGAATACAGTCCGAATTTTTGCATAACAAGTGCTTCCTGGGATTAGTAAACCTAGTATTCCTGTAATGCACTTTTCCAACAGCTGTATACATGCTCCCTTATAATGCTGTAAAACCAGGTGGCACTAGGAGTACAACTTTCTGCCCCAAAGTCAATGAAACATTCCTAAAGATCTAAGTGCTGTGTAGAGCTTCCCAGTGAATCTTTGTATGGGAATACACTGTCTCTGCTGTCCCTGCTTGATTTCAAACATCAAGGCGCCCATACCATTCCTTTCACATGGAAGCATTTGAGCAGAAGTGTGAGTGAGTTTCCACACTTCCATGAGCATCGAAGTATGTTTGCTGTATGTGGTATAGGTGTCCGACAGTGAGTGTTTCCTGGGAATAGTAAACCTAGTATTCCGGTCATATACTGGTAGAGCAGATGTATAAATACTCCCTTGTAATGCTTTAAAACCCAGATGGAATGAAGAGAACTACTTTCTGAACCAAAGTCACTGAAAGAGTCCCATAGTTTTAAGTGCTGTGTTGAGCTTCTCTAGTGAATCTCTGTGTGGGAGTACATTTGCTATGCTGTCCCTGCTTGCTTTCACACAGCAATACACCCATTGCATTCCTTTCACATAGGCGCATATGAGCACAAGAGTGAGTGTGTTTCCCTTCTTACCTGAGCAAGGCAGAATGTTTCCTGTACCTGGTACAGGTGTCCTCCAGTGAGTGCTTCCTGGGAGCAGTAAACCTAGTATTCATGTAATACACTGCTACAGCAGCGATATGCATGCTCTCCTGTAAGCTTGGAAAACCTGGGTGGACCTAAGAGAACAACTTTCAGACCCAACATTCCTGATATGTTCCCAAAGTTCTAAATGCTGTATTGAGCTTCCCCAGTGAATCTGTGTATGGGAGTACTTTGGCTATGCTGTCCCTGCTTGTTTAAACACAGCAATGCACCCATTCCATTCCTTTCACATAGTCCCATATGAGCGGAGAAGTGAATGCATTTCCACCCCTCCCTGAGCATCTCAGAATATTTGCTGTTTGTCATATAGTTTTCCTACAGTGAGTGCTTCCTGGGAAAAGTCAAGCTAGTATTCCTGTAATACACTACTACAGCAGCTGTATACATGCTCCCTTGTAATGCTGTAAAACCAGGTAGAATGAAGACAACAACTCTCTGCCCCAAAGTCCCTGAAACATTCCCAAAATTCTAAATGCTGTGTTGAGCTTCCCTAGTGAATCTCTCTATGGGTGTACATTGGCGATGCTGTCCCTGCTTGCTTTCACACAGCAAAGACAGCTACCCTTCCATTTGCATAGACTCACATGAGCAGAAAAGTGAGTGTTTTACTACCTTTCCTTGAGCATCGCATAATGTTTCCTCTATGTGGTTTAAGTTTCATAAGTGAGTGTTTCCTGCGAATAGTGAACCTAGTATTCCTGCAATACACTTGTACAGCAGGTGTACATGCTCCTTGTAATGCTGTAAAACCTGGGTGGAACGAAAAGCACAACTCCCTGCTCCAAATGTTTGGAAACATTCCAAAGTTCTAAGTGCTGTGTTGTGGTTTTGTAGTGAATCGGTGTATGGGACTACGCTGGCTGTGCTGTCCCTCCTTGCTTTCACACAGCAATGCACATGTACACTTCCTTTCACATAGACCAATATGAGTAGAAGTTCGAGTGTGTTTCCACCCTCCCGTGAGCATGGAAGAATGTTTTCCTGTATGTGATATAGATTTCCTACAGGTAGTTTTTCCTGGGAAGAGGAAAAATTGTATTCCTTTAACACACTGGTACAGCAGCTCTATACATGCTAGCTTGTAATGCTGAAAAACTTGGGAGAAACAAAGAGAACACCTCCCTGCCCCAAAGTCCCTGAAACATCTCAAAGTTCTAAGAGCTGTGTTCAGTTTCTTGAGTTAATTTTTGTATGGGAATACATTGGCTATGTTGTCCCAGAATGCTTTCATGCAACAATGCACCCATATCGTTTCTTTCACATAGGAGCACATGAACAGAAGGGGAGTGCATTTCCACTCTTCCATGAGCAATGAAGAATGTTTTCTGTATGTTATGTAAGTTTCATACAATGAGAATTTCTGAGGAGTAGTAAACCTAGTATTCCTGTATCACACTGGTACAGCACATCTACACATGATCCCTTGTAATGCAGGAAAACCAGCATGGAAAAAAGAGAACGAGATTCTGCCTGACAGTCCCTGAAGCATTCTCAAGGTTATAGGTGCTGTGTTACCTTCCCTAGTGAATCTCTCTATGAGAATACGTTGGCTATGCTGTCAGTGCTTCCTTTCACATAGCTACGCAAAGATAACATGCCTCTCGCATGGACGCATACGACCAGAAGAGTGAGTGTGTTTGCACCCTACCCAGAGCATCGCAGAATGTTTGCTGTATGTGGTGAAGGTTTCCTACAGTGAGTGCTTCCTGGGAATAGTGAACTTAGAATGTGTGGAATACACCGCGCACCAGTCCTATACATGCTCCGGTATAGGTTTCCTACACTGAGTGCTTCCTGGGAATAGTAAACCTTGTATTCCTGTAGTACACTACTATAGCAGCTCTATACATACTCCCTTGTAATGAATGTGATTTCAAACTGAAAGGCACGCATAACATTATTGCCCATAGCTGCATACGAGCAACAGAGTGAGTGTGTTTCCACCCTTAATTGACCAACGCAGAATGTTTCCTGTAGGTGGAATAGGTTTCGTACAGTGAGGGCTACCTGAGAATAGTCAAAATAGTACTGCTATAATACACTGTACACCAGCTTTATTCATGCTTCTGTAAAATGCTGTATTCCCAGGTGGAACGAAAAGAACAACTCCTTGTTCCAAAGTCCCTGAAACAGCCCCAAAGATCCAAGTGCTATATTGAGCATCCCCAGGGAAACTGTGTATGGTTATACATTGTCTACTCTGTACCTGCTTGCTTTCACACACCAATGTACATATGGCATTACTTTCTCATATGCATATATGAGAAGAACAGTAAGTGCGTTTCCGCCCTTAACTGAGCAATACAGAATGTTTCCTATATGTGGTATAGGTTTCCTGCACTGAGTAATTTCTGGGATAGTCAACTTAGTATTGGTGGAATACACTGTACACCATCTGCATACATGCTCTCTGATAATACTGTAAATTCCAGGTAGAACAAAAACAACAAATTTCTGCCCCAAAGTCCCTGATAGTCCCAAAGTTCGAACTTCTGGCTTGAGCTTCCCTACTGAAACTGTGTATGGGAATACACTGGGTATGCTGGCCCTACTTGCTTTCACACAGCAATGTACCCATACCATTCCTTGCAAAAAGGAGCAGATCATCAGAAGGAAGTTCATTTCTAAACTTTACTGAGCAATGAAGAAAGTCTCCTGTGGGTCATACAGGTTTCCTACACTGAGTGTTTCCTCAGAATAGTCAACTTAGTATGGGGGGAACACACTGTACAGCACCTCTGCACATGACCCATTATACTGCTGTAAACCCTAAAGGGAACAAAAACAACAACTTGCAGCCAAATAGTCCCTGAAACTGTACCCAAGTTCTAAGTGGTGTGTTGAGCTTCCCCAGTGAAAGTCTGTATGGGAGTACATTGGCTATGCTCTCCCTACTGACTTCACACGGAGGCGAACTCACACAATTCCTTTCACATACGTGCATAGGAGCGCAACAGTGAGTGCGTTTCCACACTTACCTGATCAATGCATCATGCTTCCTGTAGCTGGTATAGGTTTCCTACACTAAGTGTTTCCTAGCAATAGTTAACTTAGAATTGGTTGAACACACTGCACACCAGCCTTGTACATGCTCCCTTAGAAAGCACTAAATCCCGGCTGGAATGAAAAGAACATTCTGCCGCAAAATCCCTGAAACAGTCCCAACCTTCTAAGTGCTCTGTTGAGCTTCCTTAGTGAAACCAAGTATGGGAGTACACTGGTTAATCTCTACCTGCTTGCTTTCCAATGCACCCGTAGCATTCATTTCACATAGGAGCATAGGAGCAGAAGAGTGAGTACGTTTCCAACCTTACCTGAGGAAGGCAGAATGTTTCCTGTAGGTGGTATAGGTTTCCTGCAGTGAGTGCTTACTGGGAATACTCAACTTAGAATGGGTGGAATACAATGCACACCAGACATATACATCCTCCCTTACAAAGCAGTAAATCCAGGGTGGAATGAAAAGAACAACTTTCTGCCCCAAACACCCTGAAAGAGTCCGACCCTTCTAAGTGCTGTGCTGAGCTTCCCTAGTGAAGCTAAGTATGGGGGTACACTGGTTATGCTCTCCGTGCTTGCTTTTACACAGCAAAGCAACCATAGCATTCATTTCCCATAGGCGCATAAGACCAAAACAAGAAAAGCATTTCCACCATTACCTGAGCAAGGCAGAATGATTCCTGTGGGTGATACAGGTTTCCAGCAGAGAGTGCTTCCTGGGAATAGTCAACTTAGAATGGGTGGAATACACTGCACACCAGCGATATACATACTCCCTTAAAAGATGGAAATCCTGGCAGGAACAAAAAGAACAACTTTCTGCCCCAAACTCCCTGAGGCAGTCGCAACACTCTAAGTGCTCTGTTGAGCTTCCCTGGTGAAACTAAGTATGGGCCTACATTGGCTATGCTCTCCCT
>NW_004955518.1:0-1568 GCF_000276665.1 Chinchilla lanigera | reverse complement strand
AGAGGAGAAAATAAAGTTCTGACTGCTTATAATTATGAACTTATAATTCAGTATGGCCAAAACTATATTTGAGTGCACTCTTAAGTTTATAAGTAAATTCTCTTGTGTATGTGTTTTTTTTGTTTGTCTCTCTGTCAGATCTGTAAACAGCTGTTTTACTTGAGCTCAACAAATTTCTCTTTTACTATTTTTTTGATTTTTAAGGGAATTGTCTGTAATCTAATTTGGCTTATATGTAAATATCATCTAAATTAAAGATTTGCTTCTACCATGTTGCCGGCTGGTCAAAATTATGTTAAAATTGGTTTTATAAATGTATAAATATTGTTTTATGTATTATGATTTGACAGTCTCTCGTTGTACAAAAGCTGACATGTCAAATTCTGATTGGATGTTCCTAAAATATAAAAAAACAATGGGTTAAGATAACTAAATAAAAATCCCTTGGGTGGAGAGAGATTTTTGGATAGGACTCCAATTGATGAATAGAAAAGTGGCTGCCTGGAATAACATTAACCAGTTTTTATTCATTAATAAGGAGCCCTGATAATCTCCATAGCCTTATGGGAGACACAGTGATATATACTGTTCAAAATATATTATTGTGATATGTTTATATTGGTCATTGACAGGAGGTTAAAACAATAAGACAGTAAGGTTTTCTGGTTAAAAGATGCTATTGGTACCAAACTAAATTGAAAAAAAAAATAGTGACAACTTGTTATTGCTAATTTCATGGTGTATTAAATGTATTGGTGCCTTCAAAATGTAGAGTATTCTAAAATGTAAAACTGGAACTGTTTATATAATTTTGGACATCTGCCTTTTCTCTTGTGCTCCAGATATTTATAATAAAAGGTTCATGGGCCATCATTAGAATAATTTTTTAACACGACCTTATGTGGTGTATATACTATGCATATGCCACTACGCTTAGAGATGCTTAGACATTAAACAGCCCAGACAATGTTACAAATTTCTTTTTTTTTAATTTTATTTTTAAAATAAAAGGAGGAAAAGATTAACAGACAGACAACATTTTACAACATATCAAAAGAACAGTACAGACAATACGGAGTTACAAACAAAGTGGTAGGGAATTAACAATGGTTGTTGTGTTACATATTGATATCTTCAAAGTGGCTTCTCATGAAAACAGATATAGAAATGCAATACTGATCAACCAAAGACTCATTGACAGTTTCTTTCAGCAAAGAAATAGAAGACAGAAGAACAACCATGTTGACTATCCTGTATATACATACATATAAAATTTCTCCTTCTTTCCCTTCTCTTTTCCCACATCCCAGTTGCCCTTTACTCTTGAGTGGTTTCCTATCATTTCACAGTGTCTATCATACCTCCGAGATTAAATTAACTCTTTCAAGATTTACACTAGTGAAACAATGTGGTGCTTGCACATATATGTTTGATTAAATTCACTTATGAGTATGGTCTCTAGGTGTGACCATTTGCCTATAAAAGCCTCGAGTTTATCTTTCTTTACAGCTGAGTAATATTCCATTGTATAAAAGTACCACAATTTTCTTATCCAATCCTCAGTGGAT
>NW_004955517.1:5310957-5312119 GCF_000276665.1 Chinchilla lanigera | reverse complement strand
TGTACTTTCTATTTCTATGGGTGTGTTTAGTACAGATATTTCATACAAATGGGATCATATATAGGTTGCTTTTGACTTAGTGCAATGTGTTGAAGGTTCACTCGTGTGCTAGCACGTATCAATACCTCATTCTTCTAAAAATTGAATAATATCTCTTTTTATACATGTACCACTTTTTAATACTTCACCCATCAGTTAATGGAAATTTGTTGTTACTCTTTTGGGTATTATGAATACTGTTGTGAACATTTAGATATAAGTGTTTGTGTGGACATATGCTTGCAACTCTCCTGAGTATATACCTAGGAGTGGAATCGCTGGATCACACAGAAACTCTATTTTTAGCTTTTTGAGAAACTGCCAAATTGTTGTCCTAAGTAACTGTATCGTCTTTTATTACTACCACCGTCTTACTTTTCTCATTGCTGAGACAATATACTTGACACTCCAAGTTAAAGGAGGAAAGGTTTATTTAGCTCACAGTTTGTTTCATAGTTGGCTGGCTCTGAAGGAGGGTGGAATGGCAGAGGGACATTGCAGAGAAGAAACAGTTCATGATGGGAAAAAGGCAGCAAAGCAGTGAAGTTGCAAAGAAGCAGCAAGTGATAAGCAGCAAGTAACAAGTGACAAGCAGTGACCTTCTTTCTGTCTCTTATATCTTATCCAAGCTACCCACCCTTAGGATGGGTAGTGCTCACACCCAAGGTGGGGTAGCTCTAATCCTAGCATTGCACCACGAATTAATCCCAGCATCACATCATTGATCCCAGGAGCATGGACCCTGATCCAGTCACCTCTGAAAAGCCCCACCTATGACCACACAAAGTTTTAAGGGGACATCAAGATCCAAGCCATAGCAAGCACCAACGAAGGAGGGTTTCGCTTTCTCCACACTTTTGTCACCAGCACACATTCAGCAATTTTAATTAAATTAAAAATGTTACCATAGCCTAACTAAGATTTGAATATCAGAGGCTTTTTAGGATTTGTTTGTAAGAATTTGCATGGTAATTCTACCACACGGTGTATCAGTCAGGGTTTTACTGGAGAAACAGATATAACACAGGATATACAAATTATAAGAAATTATAAGATTGACTTACAACGGTCAGCCAGAGAGTTGTATGGGGAAGTGTGCAGAGGGTGTCTGCACACTGAAGAC
>NW_004955517.1:5309887-5310857 GCF_000276665.1 Chinchilla lanigera | reverse complement strand
TCTGCCAAGTACTAAGTACATCTATCCCAATTACGCATTCTGGAACAGGGGAAATGGCTACAGGATGGATCCGAGGACCTATTGTACTGACTGTGAGTTTGACTTTCACTAAAACTCCATTGATCGCCTGACCTCCATAGGCCCCTACTTTACTGGAGGGCCACAATGGTGTTTTGGATCCCCTGGAATCAGTGTAGTTCAAAACCAGTGTCTAGTAGTCCCCGAAATGTCTGATCATTCCCCTTTCCCCAATGTACAGTCTCTCGAGCAAAGGGCCTTAGGTCCCTTTGGGGAAGGATAGGAGAAAGTCTAACTGTATAAATTTTGGGGGCATCAGGATACTTCCCCAAGGAGACCTGGTCTCCCTGTCATTCAAGGGGTTCTGGGTCTGTAAACTGGCTCAAATCCGGGAACTGGTTGAGGGGCCGTGATTGTCTGTTACCACGATTTGAAGTAGGTTTCTGTTCTTTTGCATTTAAATTTTTTTGATTATATAAATCTAGTAGAAATTTTGTAGGCTTTCTATGTATTTCACTTCTGGGAACACGGTGGCTAATCAGCCAACGCCATAGGTCTGCACGTGTCAGATTATTCTCGTCATTGTTCCGCCTCTGCTGTCCGTTATAATAAGTGCGTGGACCCTGCCTTTGACGATTAAGTGCTGCCACTTGACCTCTGCTACTCCGGGCTCCAATCAAGCCCATTGACCTTAAATTTCCTAATTGAGTAACCACAGCACCCACTGTAAGGTCTGGTATACGGAAAAGAGCAATGACAGAGCTCTTCAGGAATGCTGGTGCTCCCCTCACAAATCTGTTAGTGAAGGGTATATTTTCCGGATCGTCCCAATGTGGCAGATTAGGTTTGACATGACAGAGCCACTCCACCATTCCCATTTCCCTAAGCCTTTGAATACCCTCATCAATAGTAAACCATGGGGGGCTGGGGATTTAGCTCAGCGGCAAAGCGC